>NW_027436878.1:0-111651 GCF_047716275.1 Strix uralensis
GTGTTACTGTTTTCTGCACAAAAGCGATTCTGCGAAGCAATGTGAACACTTGTGCTTCCCAGGCACAGAGAAGGTGCTAGCAGGGAATTCTCTGCCTGCCTTTCCCCAGTGCTCTGCAAGCTCTCCAGGAAAACATAAAATCTGGGGCTCTGTGCTTTCTTTCGTTCTGAACAAGTGTTACTGTTTTCTGCACAAAAGCGATTCTGCGAAGCAATATGAACACTTGTGCTTCCCAGGCACAGAGAAGGTGCTAGCAGGGAATTCTCTGCCTGCCTTTCCCCAGTGCTCTGCAAGCTCTCCAGGACAACATAAAATCTGGGGCTCTGTGCTTTCTTTCGTTCTGAACAAGTGTTACTGTTTTCTGCACAAAAGCGATTCTGCGAAGCAATGTGAACACTTGTGCTTCCCAGGCACAGAGAAGGTGCTAGCAGGGAATTCTCTGCCTGCCTTTCCCCAGTGCTCTGCAAGCTCTCCAGGAAAACATAAAATCTGGGGCTCTGTGCTTTCTTTCGTTCTGAACAAGTGTTACTGTTTTCTGCACAAAAGCGATTCTGCGAAGCAATGTGAACACTTGTGCTTCCCAGGCACAGAGAAGGTGCTAGCAGGGAATTCTCTGCCTGCCTTTCCCCAGTGCTCTGCAAGCTCTCCAGGACAACATAAAATCTGGGGCTCTGTGCTTTCTTTCGTTCTGAACAAGTGTTACTGTTTTCTGCACAAAAGCGATTCTGCGAAGCAATGTGAACAGGCACAGAGAAGGTGCTAGCAGGGAATTGTCTGCCTGCCTTTCCCCAGTGCTCTGCAAGCTCTCCAGGACAACATAAAATCTGGGGCTCTGTGCTTTCTTTCGTTCTGAACAAGTGTTACTGTTTTCTGCACAAAAGCGATTCTGCGAAGCAATATGAACACTTGTGCTTCCCAGGCACAGAGAAGGTGCTAGCAGGGAATTGTCTGCCTGCCTTTCCCCAGTGCTCTGCAAGCTCTCCAGGACAACATAAAATCTGGGGCTCTGTGCTTTCTTTCGTTCTGAACAAGTGTTACTGTTTTCTGCACAAAAGCGATTCTGCGAAGCAATGTGAACACTTCTGCTTCCCAGGCACAGAGAAGGTGCTAGCAGGGAATTCTCTGCCTGCCTTTCCCCAGTGCTCTGCAAGCTCTCCAGGACAACATAAAATCTGGGGCTCTGTGCTTTCTTTCGTTCTGAACAAGTGTTACTGTTTTCTGCACAAAAGCGATTCTGCGAAGCAATGTGAACACTTCTGCTTCCCAGGCACAGAGAAGGTGCTAGCAGGGAATTCTCTGCCTGCCTTTCCCCAGTGCTCTGCAAGCTCTCCAGGACAACATAAAATCTGGGGCTCTGTGCTTTCTTTCGTTCTGAACAAGTGTTACTGTTTTCTGCACAAAAGCGATTCTGCAAAGCAATGTGAACACTTGTGCTTCCCAGGCACAGAGAAGGTGCTAGCAGGGAATTCTCTGCCTGCCTTTCCCCAGTGCTCTGCAAGCTCTCCAGGACAACATAAAATCTGGGGCTCTGTGCTTTCTTTCGTTCTGAACAAGTGTTACTGTTTTCTGCACAAAAGCGATTCTGCGAAGCAATGTGAACAGGCACAGAGAAGGTGCTAGCAGGGAATTCTCTGCCTGCCTTTCCCCAGTGCTCTGCAAGCTCTCCAGGACAACAGCAAATCTGGGGCTCTGTGCTTTCTTTCGTTCTGAACAAGTGTTACTGTTTTCTGCACAAAAGCGATTTTGCGAAGCAATGTGAACACTTCTGCTTCCCAGGCACAGAGAAGGTGCTAGCAGGGAATTCTCTGCCTGCCTTTCCCCAGTGCTCTGCAAGCTCTCCAGGACAACATAAAATCTGGGGCTCTGTGCTTTCTTTCGTTCTGAACAAGTGTTACTGTTTTCTGCACAAAAGCGATTCTGCAAAGCAATGTGAACACTTGTGCTTCCCAGGCACAGAGAAGGTGCTAGCAGGGAATTCTCTGCCTGCCTTTCCCCAGTGCTCTGCAAGCTCTCCAGGACAACATAAAATCTGGGGCTCTGTGCTTTCTTTCGTTCTGAACAAGTGTTACTGTTTTCTGCACAAAAGCGATTCTGCGAAGCAATGTGAACACTTGTGCTTCCCAGGCACAGAGAAGGTGCTAGCAGGGAATTCTCTGCCTGCCTTTCCCCAGTGCTCTGCAAGCTCTCCAGGACAACATAAAATCTGGGGCTCTGTGCTTTCTTTCGTTCTGAACAAGTGTTACTGTTTTCTGCACAAAAGCGATTCTGCGAAGCAATGTGAACACTTGTGCTTCCCAGGCACAGAGAAGGTGCTAGCAGGGAATTCTCTGCCTGCCTTTCCCCAGTGCTCTGCAAGCTCTCCAGGACAACATAAAATCTGGGGCTCTGTGCTTTCTTTCGTTCTGAACAAGTGTTACTGTTTTCTGCACAAAAGCGATTCTGCGAAGAAAAGTGAACAGGCACAGAGAAGGTGCTAGCAGGGAATTCTCTGCCTGCCTTTCCCCAGTGCTCTGCAAGCTCTCCAGGACAACATAAAATCTGGGGCTCTGTGCTTTCTTTCGTTCTGAACAAGTGTTAGTGTTTTCTGCACAAAAGCGATTCTGCGAAGCAATGTGAACACTTGTGCTTCCCAGGCACAGAGAAGGTGCTAGCAGGGAATTCTCTGCCTGCCTTTCCCCAGTGCTCTGCAAGCTCTCCAGGACAACATAAAATCTGGGGCTCTGTGCTTTCTTTCGTTCTGAACAAGTGTTACTGTTTTCTGCACAAAAGCGATTCTGCGAAGCAATGTGAACACTAGTGCTTCCCAGGCACAGAGAAGGTGCTAGCAGGGAATTCTCTGCCTGCCTTTCCCCAGTGCTCTGCAAGCTCTCCAGGACAACATAAAGTCTGGGGCTCTGTGCTTTCTTTCGTTCTGAACAAGTGTTACTGTTTTCTGCACAAAAGCGATTCTGCCAAGCAATGTGAACACTTGTGCTTCCCAGGCACAGAGAAGGTGCTAGCAGGGAATTCTCTGCCTGCCTTTCCCCAGTGCTCTGCAAGCTCTCCAGGACAACATAAAATCTGGGGTTTTGTGCTTTCTTTCGTTCTGAACAAGTGTTATTGTTTTCTGCACAAAAGCGATTCTGCGAAGCAATGTGAACACTTGTGCTTCCCAGGCACAGAGAAGGTGCTAGCAGGGAATTCTCTGCCTGCCTTTCCCCAGTGCTCTGCAAGCTCTCCAGGACAACATAAAATCTGGGGCTCTGTGCTTTCTTTCATTCTGAACAAGTGTTACTGTTTTCTGCACAAAAGCGATTCTGCGAAGCAAAGTGAACACTACTGCTTCCCAGGCACAGAGAAGGTGCTAGCAGGGAATTCTCTGCCTGCCTTTCCCCAGTGCTCTGCAAGCTCTCCAGGACAACATAAAATCTGGGGCTCTGTGCTTTCTTTCGTTCTGAACAAGTGTTACTGTTTTCTGCACAAAAGCGATTCTGCGAAGAAAAGTGAACAGGCACAGAGAAGGTGCTAGCAGGGAATTCTCTGCCTGCCTTTCCCCAGTGCTCTGCAAGCTCTCCAGGACAACATAAAATCTGGGGCTCTGTGCTTTCTTTCGTTCTGAACAAGTGTTAGTGTTTTCTGCACAAAAGCGATTCTGCGAAGCAATGTGAACACTTGTGCTTCCCAGGCACAGAGAAGGTGCTAGCAGGGAATTCTCTGCCTGCCTTTCCCCAGTGCTCTGCAAGCTCTCCAGGACAACATAAAATCTGGGGCTCTGTGCTTTCTTTCGTTCTGAACAAGTGTTACTGTTTTCTGCACAAAAGCGATTCTGCGAAGCAATGTGAACACTAGTGCTTCCCAGGCACAGAGAAGGTGCTAGCAGGGAATTCTCTGCCTGCCTTTCCCCAGTGCTCTGCAAGCTCTCCAGGACAACATAAAGTCTGGGGCTCTGTGCTTTCTTTCGTTCTGAACAAGTGTTACTGTTTTCTGCACAAAAGCGATTCTGCCAAGCAATGTGAACACTTGTGCTTCCCAGGCACAGAGAAGGTGCTAGCAGGGAATTCTCTGCCTGCCTTTCCCCAGTGCTCTGCAAGCTCTCCAGGACAACATAAAATCTGGGGTTTTGTGCTTTCTTTCGTTCTGAACAAGTGTTATTGTTTTCTGCACAAAAGCGATTCTGCGAAGCAATGTGAACACTTGTGCTTCCCAGGCACAGAGAAGGTGCTAGCAGGGAATTCTCTGCCTGCCTTTCCCCAGTGCTCTGCAAGCTCTCCAGGACAACATAAAATCTGGGGCTCTGTGCTTTCTTTCATTCTGAACAAGTGTTACTGTTTTCTGCACAAAAGCGATTCTGCGAAGCAAAGTGAACACTACTGCTTCCCAGGCACAGAGAAGGTGCTAGCAGGGAATTCTCTGCCTGCCTTTCCCCAGTGCTCTGCAAGCTCTCCAGGACAACATAAAATCTGGGGCTCTGTGCTTTCTTTCGTTCTGAACAAGTGTTACTGTTTTCTGCACAAAAGCGATTCTGCGAAGAAAAGTGAACAGGCACAGAGAAGGTGCTAGCAGGGAATTCTCTGCCTGCCTTTCCTCAGTGCTCTGCAAGCTCTCCAGGACAACAGCAAATCTGGGGCTCTGTGCTTTCTTTCGTTCTGAACAAGTGTTACTGTTTTCTGCACAAAAGCGATTCTGCGAAGCAATGTGAACACTTGTGCTTCCCAGGCACAGAGAAGGTGCTAGCAGGGAATTCTCTGCCTGCCTTTCCCCAGTGCTCTGCAAGCTCTCCAGGACAACATAAAATCTGGGGCTCTGTGCTTTCTTTCGTTCTGAACAAGTGTTACTGTTTTCTGCACAAAAGCGATTCTGCGAAGTAATGTGAACACTTGTGCTTCCCAGGCACAGAGAAGGTGCTAGCAGGGAATTCTCTGCCTGCCTTTCCCCAGTGCTCTGCAAGCTCTCCAGGACAACATAAAATCTGGGGCTCTGTGCTTTCTTTCGTTCTGAACAAGTGTTACTGTTTTCTGCACAAAAGCGATTCTGCGAAGCAATGTGAACAGGCACAGAGAAGGTGCTAGCAGGGAATTCTCTGCCTGCCTTTCCCCAGTGCTCTGCAAGCTCTCCAGGACAACATAAAATCTGGGGCTCTGTGCTTTCTTTCGTTCTGAACAAGTGTTACTGTTTTCTGCACAAAAGCGATTCTGTGAAGCAATGTGAACACTTCTGCTTCCCAGGCACAGAGAAGGTGCTAGCAGGGAATTCTGTGCCTGCCTTTCCTCAGTGCTCTGCAAGCTCTCCAGGACAACATAAAATCTGGGGTTCTGTGCTTTCTTTCATTCTGAACAAGTGTTACTGTTTTCTGCACAAAAGCGATTCTGCGAAGCAATGTGAACACTTGTGCTTCCCAGGCACAGAGAAGGTGCTAGCAGGGAATTCTCTGCCTGCCTTTCCCCAGTGCTCTGCAAGCTCTCCAGGACAACATAAAATCTGGGGCTCTGTGCTTTCTTTCGTTCTGAACAAGTGTTACTGTTTTCTGCACAAAAGCGATTCTGCAAAGCAATGTGAACACTTGTGCTTCCCAGGCACAGAGAAGGTGCTAGCAGGGAATTCTCTGCCTGCCTTTCCCCAGTGCTCTGCAAGCTCTCCAGGACAACATAAAATCTGGGGCTCTGTGCTTTCTTTCGTTCTGAACAAGTGTTACTGTTTTCTGCACAAAAGCGATTCTGCGAAGCAATGTGAACACTTCTGCTTCCCAGGCACAGAGAAGGTGCTAGCAGGGAATTCTCTGCCTGCCTTTCCCCAGTGCTCTGCAAGCTCTCCAGGACAACATAAAATCTGGGGCTCTGTGCTTTCTTTCGTTCTGAACAAGTGTTACTGTTTTCTGCACAAAAGCGATTCTGCGAAGCAATGTGAACACTTGTGCTTCCCAGGCACAGAGAAGGTGCTAGCAGGGAATTCTCTGCCTGCCTTTCCCCAGTGCTCTGCAAGCTCTCCAGGACAACATAAAATCTGGGGCTCTGTGCTTTCTTTCGTTCTGAACAAGTGTTACTGTTTTCTGCACAAAAGCGATTCTGCGAAGCAATGTGAACACTTGTGCTTCCCAGGCACAGAGAAGGTGCTAGCAGGGAATTCTCTGCCTGCCTTTCCCCAGTGCTCTGCAAGCTCTCCAGGACAACATAAAATCTGGGGCTCTGTGCTTTCTTTCGTTCTGAACAAGTGTTACTGTTTTCTGCACAAAAGCGATTCTGCGAAGCAATGTGAACACTTCTGCTTCCCAGGCACAGAGAAGGTGCTAGCAGGGAATTCTCTGCCTGCCTTTCCCCAGTGCTCTGCAAGCTCTCCAGGACAACATAAAATCTGGGGCTCTGTGCTTTCTTTCGTTCTGAACAAGTGTTACTGTTTTCTGCACAAAAGCGATTCTGCGAAGCAATGTGAACACTTGTGCTTCCCAGGCACAGAGAAGGTGCTAGCAGGGAATTCTCTGCCTACCTTTCCCCAGTGCTCTGCAAGCTCTCCAGGAAAACATAAAATCTGGGGCTCTGTGCTTTCTTTCGTTCTGAACAACTGTTACTGTTTTCTGCACAAAAGCGATTCTGCGAAGCAATGTGAACACTTGTGCTTCCCAGGCACAGAGAAGGTGCTAGCAGGGAATTCTCTGCCTGCCTTTCCCCAGTGCTCTGCAAGCTCTCCAGGACAACATAAAATCTGGGGCTCTGTGCTTTCTTTCGTTCTGAACAAGTGTTACTGTTTTCTGCACAAAAGCGATTCTGCGAAGCAATGTGAACACTTGTGCTTCCCAGGCACAGAGAAGGTGCTAGCAGGGAATTCTCTGCCTGCCTTTCCCCAGTGCTCTGCAAGCTCTCCAGGACAACATAAAATCTGGGGCTCTGTGCTTTCTTTCGTTCTGAACAAGTGTTACTGTTTTCTGCACAAAAGCGATTCTGCGAAGCAATGTGAACACTTGTGCTTCCCAGGCACAGAGAAGGTGCTAGCAGGGAATTCTCTGCCTGCCTTTCCCCAGTGCTCTGCAAGCTCTCCAGGACAACATAAAATCTGGGGCTCTGTGCTTTCTTTCGTTCTGAACAAGTGTTACTGTTTTCTGCACAAAAGCGATTCTGTGAAGCAATGTGAACACTTCTGCTTCCCAGGCACAGAGAAGGTGCTAGCAGGGAATTCTGTGCCTGCCTTTCCTCAGTGCTCTGCAAGCTCTCCAGGACAACATAAAATCTGGGGTTCTGTGCTTTCTTTCATTCTGAACAAGTGTTACTGTTTTCTGCACAAAAGCGATTCTGCGAAGCAATGTGAACACTTGTGCTTCCCAGGCACAGAGAAGGTGCTAGCAGGGAATTCTCTGCCTGCCTTTCCCCAGTGCTCTGCAAGCTCTCCAGGACAACATAAAATCTGGGGCTCTGTGCTTTCTTTCGTTCTGAACAAGTGTTACTGTTTTCTGCACAAAAGCGATTCTGCAAAGCAATGTGAACACTTGTGCTTCCCAGGCACAGAGAAGGTGCTAGCAGGGAATTCTCTGCCTGCCTTTCCCCAGTGCTCTGCAAGCTCTCCAGGACAACATAAAATCTGGGGCTCTGTGCTTTCTTTCGTTCTGAACAAGTGTTACTGTTTTCTGCACAAAAGCGATTCTGCGAAGCAATGTGAACACTTCTGCTTCCCAGGCACAGAGAAGGTGCTAGCAGGGAATTCTCTGCCTGCCTTTCCCCAGTGCTCTGCAAGCTCTCCAGGACAACATAAAATCTGGGGCTCTGTGCTTTCTTTCGTTCTGAACAAGTGTTACTGTTTTCTGCACAAAAGCGATTCTGCGAAGCAATGTGAACACTTGTGCTTCCCAGGCACAGAGAAGGTGCTAGCAGGGAATTCTCTGCCTGCCTTTCCCCAGTGCTCTGCAAGCTCTCCAGGACAACATAAAATCTGGGGCTCTGTGCTTTCTTTCGTTCTGAACAAGTGTTACTGTTTTCTGCACAAAAGCGATTCTGCGAAGCAATGTGAACACTTGTGCTTCCCAGGCACAGAGAAGGTGCTAGCAGGGAATTCTCTGCCTGCCTTTCCCCAGTGCTCTGCAAGCTCTCCAGGACAACATAAAATCTGGGGCTCTGTGCTTTCTTTCGTTCTGAACAAGTGTTACTGTTTTCTGCACAAAAGCGATTCTGCGAAGCAATGTGAACACTTCTGCTTCCCAGGCACAGAGAAGGTGCTAGCAGGGAATTCTCTGCCTGCCTTTCCCCAGTGCTCTGCAAGCTCTCCAGGACAACATAAAATCTGGGGCTCTGTGCTTTCTTTCGTTCTGAACAAGTGTTACTGTTTTCTGCACAAAAGCGATTCTGCGAAGCAATGTGAACACTTCTGCTTCCCAGGCACAGAGAAGGTGCTAGCAGGGAATTCTCTGCCTACCTTTCCCCAGTGCTCTGCAAGCTCT
The DNA here is from genome assembly GCF_047716275.1 of Strix uralensis. NCBI lineage: Eukaryota > Metazoa > Chordata > Aves > Strigiformes > Strigidae > Strix > Strix uralensis. The sequence continues at coordinate 8,399 of NW_027436878.1, forward strand.
CCAGGAAAACATAAAATCTGGGGCTCTGTGCTTTCTTTCGTTCTGAACAAGTGTTACTGTTTTCTGCACAAAAGCGATTCTGCGAAGCAATGTGAACACTTGTGCTTCCCAGGCACAGAGAAGGTGCTAGCAGGGAATTCTCTGCCTGCCTTTCCCCAGTGCTCTGCAAGCTCTCCAGGACAACATAAAATCTGGGGCTCTGTGCTTTCTTTCGTTCTGAACAAGTGTTACTGTTTTCTGCACAAAAGCGATTCTGCGAAGCAATGTGAACACTTGTGCTTCCCAGGCACAGAGAAGGTGCTAGCAGGGAATTCTCTGCCTGCCTTTCCCCAGTGCTCTGCAAGCTCTCCAGGACAACATAAAATCTGGGGCTCTGTGCTTTCTTTCGTTCTGAACAAGTGTTACTGTTTTCTGCACAAAAGCGATTCTGCGAAGCAATGTGAACACTTGTGCTTCCCAGGCACAGAGAAGGTGCTAGCAGGGAATTCTCTGCCTGCCTTTCCCCAGTGCTCTGCAAGCTCTCCAGGACAACATAAAATCTGGGGCTCTGTGCTTTCTTTCGTTCTGAACAAGTGTTACTGTTTTCTGCACAAAAGCGATTCTGCGAAGCAATGTGAACAGGCACAGAGAAGGTGCTAGCAGGGAATTGTCTGCCTGCCTTTCCCCAGTGCTCTGCAAGCTCTCCAGGACAACATAAAATCTGGGGCTCTGTGCTTTCTTTCGTTCTGAACAAGTGTTACTGTTTTCTGCACAAAAGCGATTCTGCGAAGCAATATGAACACTTGTGCTTCCCAGGCACAGAGAAGGTGCTAGCAGGGAATTGTCTGCCTGCCTTTCCCCAGTGCTCTGCAAGCTCTCCAGGACAACATAAAATCTGGGGCTCTGTGCTTTCTTTCGTTCTGAACAAGTGTTACTGTTTTCTGCACAAAAGCGATTCTGCGAAGCAATGTGAACACTTCTGCTTCCCAGGCACAGAGAAGGTGCTAGCAGGGAATTCTCTGCCTGCCTTTCCCCAGTGCTCTGCAAGCTCTCCAGGACAACATAAAATCTGGGGCTCTGTGCTTTCTTTCGTTCTGAACAAGTGTTACTGTTTTCTGCACAAAAGCGATTCTGCGAAGCAATGTGAACACTTCTGCTTCCCAGGCACAGAGAAGGTGCTAGCAGGGAATTCTCTGCCTGCCTTTCCCCAGTGCTCTGCAAGCTCTCCAGGACAACATAAAATCTGGGGCTCTGTGCTTTCTTTCGTTCTGAACAAGTGTTACTGTTTTCTGCACAAAAGCGATTCTGCGAAGCAATGTGAACACTTGTGCTTCCCAGGCACAGAGAAGGTGCTAGCAGGGAATTCTCTGCCTGCCTTTCCCCAGTGCTCTGCAAGCTCTCCAGGACAACATAAAATCTGGGGCTCTGTGCTTTCTTTCGTTCTGAACAAGTGTTACTGTTTTCTGCACAAAAGCGATTCTGCGAAGCAATGTGAACAGGCACAGAGAAGGTGCTAGCAGGGAATTCTCTGCCTGCCTTTCCCCAGTGCTCTGCAAGCTCTCCAGGACAACATAAAATCTGGGGCTCTGTGCTTTCTTTCGTTCTGAACAAGTGTTACTGTTTTCTGCACAAAAGCGATTCTGCGAAGCAATGTGAACACTTGTGCTTCCCAGGCACAGAGAAGGTGCTAGCAGGGAATTCTCTGCCTGCCTTTCCCCAGTGCTCTGCAAGCTCTCCAGGACAACATAAAATCTGGGGCTCTGTGCTTTCTTTCGTTCTGAACAAGTGTTACTGTTTTCTGCACAAAAGCGATTCTGCAAAGCAATGTGAACACTTGTGCTTCCCAGGCACAGAGAAGGTGCTAGCAGGGAATTCTCTGCCTGCCTTTCCCCAGTGCTCTGCAAGCTCTCCAGGACAACATAAAATCTGGGGCTCTGTGCTTTCTTTCGTTCTGAACAAGTGTTACTGTTTTCTGCACAAAAGCGATTCTGCGAAGCAATGTGAACACTTGTGCTTCCCAGGCACAGAGAAGGTGCTAGCAGGGAATTCTCTGCCTGCCTTTCCCCAGTGCTCTGCAAGCTCTCCAGGACAACATAAAATCTGGGGCTCTGTGCTTTCTTTCGTTCTGAACAAGTGTTACTGTTTTCTGCACAAAAGCGATTCTGCGAAGCAATGTGAACACTTGTGCTTCCCAGGCACAGAGAAGGTGCTAGCAGGGAATTCTCTGCCTGCCTTTCCCCAGTGCTCTGCAAGCTCTCCAGGACAACATAAAATCTGGGGCTCTGTGCTTTCTTTCGTTCTGAACAAGTGTTACTGTTTTCTGCACAAAAGCGATTCTGCGAAGCAATGTGAACACTTGTGCTTCCCAGGCACAGAGAAGGTGCTAGCAGGGAATTCTCTGCCTGCCTTTCCCCAGTGCTCTGCAAGCTCTCCAGGACAACATAAAATCTGGGGCTCTGTGCTTTCTTTCGTTCTGAACAAGTGTTACTGTTTTCTGCACAAAAGCGATTCTGCGAAGCAATGTGAACAGGCACAGAGAAGGTGCTAGCAGGGAATTGTCTGCCTGCCTTTCCCCAGTGCTCTGCAAGCTCTCCAGGACAACATAAAATCTGGGGCTCTGTGCTTTCTTTCGTTCTGAACAAGTGTTACTGTTTTCTGCACAAAAGCGATTCTGCGAAGCAATATGAACACTTGTGCTTCCCAGGCACAGAGAAGGTGCTAGCAGGGAATTGTCTGCCTGCCTTTCCCCAGTGCTCTGCAAGCTCTCCAGGACAACATAAAATCTGGGGCTCTGTGCTTTCTTTCGTTCTGAACAAGTGTTACTGTTTTCTGCACAAAAGCGATTCTGCGAAGCAATGTGAACACTTGTGCTTCCCAGGCACAGAGAAGGTGCTAGCAGGGAATTCTCTGCCTGCCTTTCCCCAGTGCTCTGCAAGCTCTCCAGGACAACATAAAATCTGGGGCTCTGTGCTTTCTTTCGTTCTGAACAAGTGTTACTGTTTTCTGCACAAAAGCGATTCTGCGAAGCAATGTGAACACTTCTGCTTCCCAGGCACAGAGAAGGTGCTAGCAGGGAATTCTCTGCCTGCCTTTCCCCAGTGCTCTGCAAGCTCTCCAGGACAACATAAAATCTGGGGCTCTGTGCTTTCTTTCGTTCTGAACAAGTGTTACTGTTTTCTGCACAAAAGCGATTCTGCGAAGCAATGTGAACAGGCACAGAGAAGGTGCTAGCAGGGAATTCTCTGCCTGCCTTTCCCCAGTGCTCTGCAAACTCTCCAGGACAACAGCAAATCTGGGGCTCTGTGCTTTCTTTCGTTCTGAACAAGTGTTACTGTTTTCTGCACAAAAGCGATTTTGCGAAGCAATGTGAACACTTCTGCTTCCCAGGCACAGAGAAGGTGCTAGCAGGGAATTCTCTGCCTGCCTTTCCCCAGTGCTCTGCAAGCTCTCCAGGACAACATAAAATCTGGGGCTCTGTGCTTTCTTTCGTTCTGAACAAGTGTTACTGTTTTCTGCACAAAAGCGATTCTGCAAAGCAATGTGAACACTTGTGCTTCCCAGGCACAGAGAAGGTGCTAGCAGGGAATTCTCTGCCTGCCTTTCCCCAGTGCTCTGCAAGCTCTCCAGGACAACATAAAATCTGGGGCTCTGTGCTTTCTTTCGTTCTGAACAAGTGTTACTGTTTTCTGCACAAAAGCGATTCTGCGAAGCAATGTGAACACTTGTGCTTCCCAGGCACAGAGAAGGTGCTAGCAGGGAATTCTCTGCCTGCCTTTCCCCAGTGCTCTGCAAGCTCTCCAGGACAACATAAAATCTGGGGCTCTGTGCTTTCTTTCGTTCTGAACAAGTGTTACTGTTTTCTGCACAAAAGCGATTCTGCGAAGCAATGTGAACACTTGTGCTTCCCAGGCACAGAGAAGGTGCTAGCAGGGAATTCTCTGCCTGCCTTTCCCCAGTGCTCTGCAAGCTCTCCAGGACAACATAAAATCTGGGGCTCTGTGCTTTCTTTCGTTCTGAACAAGTGTTACTGTTTTCTGCACAAAAGCGATTCTGCGAAGAAAAGTGAACAGGCACAGAGAAGGTGCTAGCAGGGAATTCTCTGCCTGCCTTTCCCCAGTGCTCTGCAAGCTCTCCAGGACAACATAAAATCTGGGGCTCTGTGCTTTCTTTCGTTCTGAACAAGTGTTAGTGTTTTCTGCACAAAAGCGATTCTGCGAAGCAATGTGAACACTTGTGCTTCCCAGGCACAGAGAAGGTGCTAGCAGGGAATTCTCTGCCTGCCTTTCCCCAGTGCTCTGCAAGCTCTCCAGGACAACATAAAATCTGGGGCTCTGTGCTTTCTTTCGTTCTGAACAAGTGTTACTGTTTTCTGCACAAAAGCGATTCTGCGAAGCAATGTGAACACTAGTGCTTCCCAGGCACAGAGAAGGTGCTAGCAGGGAATTCTCTGCCTGCCTTTCCCCAGTGCTCTGCAAGCTCTCCAGGACAACATAAAGTCTGGGGCTCTGTGCTTTCTTTCGTTCTGAACAAGTGTTACTGTTTTCTGCACAAAAGCGATTCTGCCAAGCAATGTGAACACTTGTGCTTCCCAGGCACAGAGAAGGTGCTAGCAGGGAATTCTCTGCCTGCCTTTCCCCAGTGCTCTGCAAGCTCTCCAGGACAACATAAAATCTGGGGTTTTGTGCTTTCTTTCGTTCTGAACAAGTGTTATTGTTTTCTGCACAAAAGCGATTCTGCGAAGCAATGTGAACACTTGTGCTTCCCAGGCACAGAGAAGGTGCTAGCAGGGAATTCTCTGCCTGCCTTTCCCCAGTGCTCTGCAAGCTCTCCAGGACAACATAAAATCTGGGGCTCTGTGCTTTCTTTCATTCTGAACAAGTGTTACTGTTTTCTGCACAAAAGCGATTCTGCGAAGCAAAGTGAACACTACTGCTTCCCAGGCACAGAGAAGGTGCTAGCAGGGAATTCTCTGCCTGCCTTTCCCCAGTGCTCTGCAAGCTCTCCAGGACAACATAAAATCTGGGGCTCTGTGCTTTCTTTCGTTCTGAACAAGTGTTACTGTTTTCTGCACAAAAGCGATTCTGCGAAGAAAAGTGAACAGGCACAGAGAAGGTGCTAGCAGGGAATTCTCTGCCTGCCTTTCCTCAGTGCTCTGCAAGCTCTCCAGGACAACAGCAAATCTGGGGCTCTGTGCTTTCTTTCGTTCTGAACAAGTGTTACTGTTTTCTGCACAAAAGCGATTCTGCGAAGCAATGTGAACACTTGTGCTTCCCAGGCACAGAGAAGGTGCTAGCAGGGAATTCTCTGCCTGCCTTTCCCCAGTGCTCTGCAAGCTCTCCAGGACAACATAAAATCTGGGGCTCTGTGCTTTCTTTCGTTCTGAACAAGTGTTACTGTTTTCTGCACAAAAGCGATTCTGCGAAGTAATGTGAACACTTGTGCTTCCCAGGCACAGAGAAGGTGCTAGCAGGGAATTCTCTGCCTGCCTTTCCCCAGTGCTCTGCAAGCTCTCCAGGACAACATAAAATCTGGGGCTCTGTGCTTTCTTTCGTTCTGAACAAGTGTTACTGTTTTCTGCACAAAAGCGATTCTGCGAAGCAATGTGAACAGGCACAGAGAAGGTGCTAGCAGGGAATTCTCTGCCTGCCTTTCCCCAGTGCTCTGCAAGCTCTCCAGGACAACATAAAATCTGGGGCTCTGTGCTTTCTTTCGTTCTGAACAAGTGTTACTGTTTTCTGCACAAAAGCGATTCTGCGAAGCAATGTGAACACTTCTGCTTCCCAGGCACAGAGAAGGTGCTAGCAGGGAATTCTGTGCCTGCCTTTCCTCAGTGCTCTGCAAGCTCTCCAGGACAACATAAAATCTGGGGTTCTGTGCTTTCTTTCATTCTGAACAAGTGTTACTGTTTTCTGCACAAAAGCGATTCTGCGAAGCAATGTGAACACTTGTGCTTCCCAGGCACAGAGAAGGTGCTAGCAGGGAATTCTCTGCCTGCCTTTCCCCAGTGCTCTGCAAGCTCTCCAGGACAACATAAAATCTGGGGCTCTGTGCTTTCTTTAGTTCTGAACAAGTGTTACTGTTTTCTGCACAAAAGCGATTCTGCAAAGCAATGTGAACACTTGTGCTTCCCAGGCACAGAGAAGGTGCTAGCAGGGAATTCTCTGCCTGCCTTTCCCCAGTGCTCTGCAAGCTCTCCAGGACAACATAAAATCTGGGGCTCTGTGCTTTCTTTCGTTCTGAACAAGTGTTACTGTTTTCTGCACAAAAGCGATTCTGCGAAGCAATGTGAACACTTCTGCTTCCCAGGCACAGAGAAGGTGCTAGCAGGGAATTCTCTGCCTGCCTTTCCCCAGTGCTCTGCAAGCTCTCCAGGACAACATAAAATCTGGGGCTCTGTGCTTTCTTTCGTTCTGAACAAGTGTTACTGTTTTCTGCACAAAAGCGATTCTGCGAAGCAATGTGAACACTTGTGCTTCCCAGGCACAGAGAAGGTGCTAGCAGGGAATTCTCTGCCTGCCTTTCCCCAGTGCTCTGCAAGCTCTCCAGGACAACATAAAATCTGGGGCTCTGTGCTTTCTTTCGTTCTGAACAAGTGTTACTGTTTTCTGCACAAAAGCGATTCTGCGAAGCAATGTGAACACTTGTGCTTCCCAGGCACAGAGAAGGTGCTAGCAGGGAATTCTCTGCCTGCCTTTCCCCAGTGCTCTGCAAGCTCTCCAGGACAACATAAAATCTGGGGCTCTGTGCTTTCTTTCGTTCTGAACAAGTGTTACTGTTTTCTGCACAAAAGCGATTCTGCGAAGCAATGTGAACACTTCTGCTTCCCAGGCACAGAGAAGGTGCTAGCAGGGAATTCTCTGCCTGCCTTTCCCCAGTGCTCTGCAAGCTCTCCAGGACAACATAAAATCTGGGGCTCTGTGCTTTCTTTCGTTCTGAACAAGTGTTACTGTTTTCTGCACAAAAGCGATTCTGCGAAGCAATGTGAACACTTGTGCTTCCCAGGCACAGAGAAGGTGCTAGCAGGGAATTCTCTGCCTACCTTTCCCCAGTGCTCTGCAAGCTCTCCAGGAAAACATAAAATCTGGGGCTCTGTGCTTTCTTTCGTTCTGAACAACTGTTACTGTTTTCTGCACAAAAGCGATTCTGCGAAGCAATGTGAACACTTGTGCTTCCCAGGCACAGAGAAGGTGCTAGCAGGGAATTCTCTGCCTGCCTTTCCCCAGTGCTCTGCAAGCTCTCCAGGACAACATAAAATCTGGGGCTCTGTGCTTTCTTTCGTTCTGAACAAGTGTTACTGTTTTCTGCACAAAAGCGATTCTGCGAAGCAATGTGAACACTTGTGCTTCCCAGGCACAGAGAAGGTGCTAGCAGGGAATTCTCTGCCTGCCTTTCCCCAGTGCTCTGCAAGCTCTCCAGGACAACATAAAATCTGGGGCTCTGTGCTTTCTTTCGTTCTGAACAAGTGTTACTGTTTTCTGCACAAAAGCGATTCTGCGAAGCAATGTGAACACTTGTGCTTCCCAGGCACAGAGAAGGTGCTAGCAGGGAATTCTCTGCCTGCCTTTCCCCAGTGCTCTGCAAGCTCTCCAGGACAACATAAAATCTGGGGCTCTGTGCTTTCTTTCGTTCTGAACAAGTGTTACTGTTTTCTGCACAAAAGCGATTCTGTGAAGCAATGTGAACACTTCTGCTTCCCAGGCACAGAGAAGGTGCTAGCAGGGAATTCTGTGCCTGCCTTTCCTCAGTGCTCTGCAAGCTCTCCAGGACAACATAAAATCTGGGGTTCTGTGCTTTCTTTCATTCTGAACAAGTGTTACTGTTTTCTGCACAAAAGCGATTCTGCGAAGCAATGTGAACACTTGTGCTTCCCAGGCACAGAGAAGGTGCTAGCAGGGAATTCTCTGCCTGCCTTTCCCCAGTGCTCTGCAAGCTCTCCAGGACAACATAAAATCTGGGGCTCTGTGCTTTCTTTCGTTCTGAACAAGTGTTACTGTTTTCTGCACAAAAGCGATTCTGCAAAGCAATGTGAACACTTGTGCTTCCCAGGCACAGAGAAGGTGCTAGCAGGGAATTCTCTGCCTGCCTTTCCCCAGTGCTCTGCAAGCTCTCCAGGACAACATAAAATCTGGGGCTCTGTGCTTTCTTTCGTTCTGAACAAGTGTTACTGTTTTCTGCACAAAAGCGATTCTGCGAAGCAATGTGAACACTTCTGCTTCCCAGGCACAGAGAAGGTGCTAGCAGGGAATTCTCTGCCTGCCTTTCCCCAGTGCTCTGCAAGCTCTCCAGGACAACATAAAATCTGGGGCTCTGTGCTTTCTTTCGTTCTGAACAAGTGTTACTGTTTTCTGCACAAAAGCGATTCTGCGAAGCAATGTGAACACTTGTGCTTCCCAGGCACAGAGAAGGTGCTAGCAGGGAATTCTCTGCCTGCCTTTCCCCAGTGCTCTGCAAGCTCTCCAGGACAACATAAAATCTGGGGCTCTGTGCTTTCTTTCGTTCTGAACAAGTGTTACTGTTTTCTGCACAAAAGCGATTCTGCGAAGCAATGTGAACACTTGTGCTTCCCAGGCACAGAGAAGGTGCTAGCAGGGAATTCTCTGCCTGCCTTTCCCCAGTGCTCTGCAAGCTCTCCAGGACAACATAAAATCTGGGGCTCTGTGCTTTCTTTCGTTCTGAACAAGTGTTACTGTTTTCTGCACAAAAGCGATTCTGCGAAGCAATGTGAACACTTCTGCTTCCCAGGCACAGAGAAGGTGCTAGCAGGGAATTCTCTGCCTGCCTTTCCCCAGTGCTCTGCAAGCTCTCCAGGACAACATAAAATCTGGGGCTCTGTGCTTTCTTTCGTTCTGAACAAGTGTTACTGTTTTCTGCACAAAAGCGATTCTGCGAAGCAATGTGAACACTTGTGCTTCCCAGGCACAGAGAAGGTGCTAGCAGGGAATTCTCTGCCTGCCTTTCCCCAGTGCTCTGCAAGCTCTCCAGGACAACATAAAATCTGGGGCTCTGTGCTTTCTTTCGTTCTGAACAACTGTTACTGTTTTCTGCACAAAAGCGATTCTGCGAAGCAATGTGAACACTTGTGCTTCCCAGGCACAGAGAAGGTGCTAGCAGGGAATTCTCTGCCTGCCTTTCCCCAGTGCTCTGCAAGCTCTCCAGGACAACATAAAATCTGGGGCTCTGTGCTTTCTTTCGTTCTGAACAAGTGTTACTGTTTTCTGCACAAAAGCGATTCTGCGAAGCAATGTGAACACTTGTGCTTCCCAGGCACAGAGAAGGTGCTAGCAGGGAATTCTCTGCCTGCCTTTCCCCAGTGCTCTGCAAGCTCTCCAGGACAACATAAAATCTGGGGCTCTGTGCTTTCTTTCGTTCTGAACAAGTGTTACTGTTTTCTGCACAAAAGCGATTCTGCGAAGCAATGTGAACACTTCTGCTTCCCAGGCACAGAGAAGGTGCTAGCAGGGAATTCTCTGCCTGCCTTTCCCCAGTGCTCTGCAAGCTCTCCAGGACAACATAAAATCTGGGGCTCTGTGCTTTCTTTCGTTCTGAACAAGTGTTACTGTTTTCTGCACAAAAGCGATTCTGCGAAGCAATGTGAACAGGCACAGAGAAGGTGCTAGCAGGGAATTGTCTGCCTGCCTTTCCCCAGTGCTCTGCAAGCTCTCCAGGACAACATAAAATCTGGGGCTCTGTGCTTTCTTTCGTTCTGAACAAGTGTTACTGTTTTCTGCACAAAAGCGATTCTGCGAAGCAATATGAACACTTGTGCTTCCCAGGCACAGAGAAGGTGCTAGCAGGGAATTGTCTGCCTGCCTTTCCCCAGTGCTCTGCAAGCTCTCCAGGACAACATAAAATCTGGGGCTCTGTGCTTTCTTTCGTTCTGAACAAGTGTTACTGTTTTCTGCACAAAAGCGATTCTGCGAAGCAATGTGAACACTTCTGCTTCCCAGGCACAGAGAAGGTGCTAGCAGGGAATTCTCTGCCTGCCTTTCCCCAGTGCTCTGCAAGCTCTCCAGGACAACATAAAATCTGGGGCTCTGTGCTTTCTTTCGTTCTGAACAAGTGTTACTGTTTTCTGCACAAAAGCGATTCTGCGAAGCAATGTGAACACTTCTGCTTCCCAGGCACAGAGAAGGTGCTAGCAGGGAATTCTCTGCCTGCCTTTCCCCAGTGCTCTGCAAGCTCTCCAGGACAACATAAAATCTGGGGCTCTGTGCTTTCTTTCGTTCTGAACAAGTGTTACTGTTTTCTGCACAAAAGCGATTCTGCAAAGCAATGTGAACACTTGTGCTTCCCAGGCACAGAGAAGGTGCTAGCAGGGAATTCTCTGCCTGCCTTTCCCCAGTGCTCTGCAAGCTCTCCAGGACAACATAAAATCTGGGGCTCTGTGCTTTCTTTCGTTCTGAACAAGTGTTACTGTTTTCTGCACAAAAGCGATTCTGCGAAGCAATGTGAACAGGCACAGAGAAGGTGCTAGCAGGGAATTCTCTGCCTGCCTTTCCCCAGTGCTCTGCAAGCTCTCCAGGACAACAGCAAATCTGGGGCTCTGTGCTTTCTTTCGTTCTGAACAAGTGTTAATGTTTTCTGCACAAAAGCGATTTTGCGAAGCAATGTGAACACTTCTGCTTCCCAGGCACAGAGAAGGTGCTAGCAGGGAATTCTCTGCCTGCCTTTCCCCAGTGCTCTGCAAGCTCTCCAGGACAACATAAAATCTGGGGCTCTGTGCTTTCTTTCGTTCTGAACAAGTGTTACTGTTTTCTGCACAAAAGCGATTCTGCAAAGCAATGTGAACACTTGTGCTTCCCAGGCACAGAGAAGGTGCTAGCAGGGAATTCTCTGCCTGCCTTTCCCCAGTGCTCTGCAAGCTCTCCAGGACAACATAAAATCTGGGGCTCTGTGCTTTCTTTCGTTCTGAACAAGTGTTACTGTTTTCTGCACAAAAGCGATTCTGCGAAGCAATGTGAACACTTGTGCTTCCCAGGCACAGAGAAGGTGCTAGCAGGGAATTCTCTGCCTGCCTTTCCCCAGTGCTCTGCAAGCTCTCCAGGACAACATAAAATCTGGGGCTCTGTGCTTTCTTTCGTTCTGAACAAGTGTTACTGTTTTCTGCACAAAAGCGATTCTGTGAAGCAATGTGAACACTTCTGCTTCCCAGGCACAGAGAAGGTGCTAGCAGGGAATTCTGTGCCTGCCTTTCCTCAGTGCTCTGCAAGCTCTCCAGGACAACATAAAATCTGGGGTTCTGTGCTTTCTTTCATTCTGAACAAGTGTTACTGTTTTCTGCACAAAAGCGATTCTGCGAAGCAATGTGAACACTTGTGCTTCCCAGGCACAGAGAAGGTGCTAGCAGGGAATTCTCTGCCTGCCTTTCCCCAGTGCTCTGCAAGCTCTCCAGGACAACATAAAATCTGGGGCTCTGTGCTTTCTTTCGTTCTGAACAAGTGTTACTGTTTTCTGCACAAAAGCGATTCTGCAAAGCAATGTGAACACTTGTGCTTCCCAGGCACAGAGAAGGTGCTAGCAGGGAATTCTCTGCCTGCCTTTCCCCAGTGCTCTGCAAGCTCTCCAGGACAACATAAAATCTGGGGCTCTGTGCTTTCTTTCGTTCTGAACAAGTGTTACTGTTTTCTGCACAAAAGCGATTCTGCGAAGCAATGTGAACACTTCTGCTTCCCAGGCACAGAGAAGGTGCTAGCAGGGAATTCTCTGCCTGCCTTTCCCCAGTGCTCTGCAAGCTCTCCAGGACAACATAAAATCTGGGGCTCTGTGCTTTCTTTCGTTCTGAACAAGTGTTACTGTTTTCTGCACAAAAGCGATTCTGCGAAGCAATGTGAACACTTGTGCTTCCCAGGCACAGAGAAGGTGCTAGCAGGGAATTCTCTGCCTGCCTTTCCCCAGTGCTCTGCAAGCTCTCCAGGACAACATAAAATCTGGGGCTCTGTGCTTTCTTTCGTTCTGAACAAGTGTTACTGTTTTCTGCACAAAAGCGATTCTGCGAAGCAATGTGAACACTTGTGCTTCCCAGGCACAGAGAAGGTGCTAGCAGGGAATTCTCTGCCTGCCTTTCCCCAGTGCTCTGCAAGCTCTCCAGGACAACATAAAATCTGGGGCTCTGTGCTTTCTTTCGTTCTGAACAAGTGTTACTGTTTTCTGCACAAAAGCGATTCTGCGAAGCAATGTGAACACTTCTGCTTCCCAGGCACAGAGAAGGTGCTAGCAGGGAATTCTCTGCCTGCCTTTCCCCAGTGCTCTGCAAGCTCTCCAGGACAACATAAAATCTGGGGCTCTGTGCTTTCTTTCGTTCTGAACAAGTGTTACTGTTTTCTGCACAAAAGCGATTCTGCGAAGCAATGTGAACACTTGTGCTTCCCAGGCACAGAGAAGGTGCTAGCAGGGAATTCTCTGCCTGCCTTTCCCCAGTGCTCTGCAAGCTCTCCAGGACAACATAAAATCTGGGGCTCTGTGCTTTCTTTCGTTCTGAACAACTGTTACTGTTTTCTGCACAAAAGCGATTCTGCGAAGCAATGTGAACACTTGTGCTTCCCAGGCACAGAGAAGGTGCTAGCAGGGAATTCTCTGCCTGCCTTTCCCCAGTGCTCTGCAAGCTCTCCAGGACAACATAAAATCTGGGGCTCTGTGCTTTCTTTCGTTCTGAACAAGTGTTACTGTTTTCTGCACAAAAGCGATTCTGCGAAGCAATGTGAACACTTGTGCTTCCCAGGCACAGAGAAGGTGCTAGCAGGGAATTCTCTGCCTGCCTTTCCCCAGTGCTCTGCAAGCTCTCCAGGACAACATAAAATCTGGGGCTCTGTGCTTTCTTTCGTTCTGAACAACTGTTACTGTTTTCTGCACAAAAGCGATTCTGCGAAGCAATGTGAACACTTCTGCTTCCCAGGCACAGAGAAGGTGCTAGCAGGGAATTCTCTGCCTGCCTTTCCCCAGTGCTCTGCAAGCTCTCCAGGACAACATAAAATCTGGGGCTCTGTGCTTTCTTTCGTTCTGAACAAGTGTTACTGTTTTCTGCACAAAAGCGATTCTGCGAAGCAATGTGAACAGGCACAGAGAAGGTGCTAGCAGGGAATTGTCTGCCTGCCTTTCCCCAGTGCTCTGCAAGCTCTCCAGGACAACATAAAATCTGGGGCTCTGTGCTTTCTTTCGTTCTGAACAAGTGTTACTGTTTTCTGCACAAAAGCGATTCTGCGAAGCAATATGAACACTTGTGCTTCCCAGGCACAGAGAAGGTGCTAGCAGGGAATTGTCTGCCTGCCTTTCCCCAGTGCTCTGCAAGCTCTCCAGGACAACATAAAATCTGGGGCTCTGTGCTTTCTTTCGTTCTGAACAAGTGTTACTGTTTTCTGCACAAAAGCGATTCTGCGAAGCAATGTGAACACTTCTGCTTCCCAGGCACAGAGAAGGTGCTAGCAGGGAATTCTCTGCCTGCCTTTCCCCAGTGCTCTGCAAGCTCTCCAGGACAACATAAAATCTGGGGCTCTGTGCTTTCTTTCGTTCTGAACAAGTGTTACTGTTTTCTGCACAAAAGCGATTCTGCGAAGCAATGTGAACACTTCTGCTTCCCAGGCACAGAGAAGGTGCTAGCAGGGAATTCTCTGCCTGCCTTTCCCCAGTGCTCTGCAAGCTCTCCAGGACAACATAAAATCTGGGGCTCTGTGCTTTCTTTCGTTCTGAACAAGTGTTACTGTTTTCTGCACAAAAGCGATTCTGCAAAGCAATGTGAACACTTGTGCTTCCCAGGCACAGAGAAGGTGCTAGCAGGGAATTCTCTGCCTGCCTTTCCCCAGTGCTCTGCAAGCTCTCCAGGACAACATAAAATCTGGGGCTCTGTGCTTTCTTTCGTTCTGAACAAGTGTTACTGTTTTCTGCACAAAAGCGATTCTGCGAAGCAATGTGAACAGGCACAGAGAAGGTGCTAGCAGGGAATTCTCTGCCTGCCTTTCCCCAGTGCTCTGCAAGCTCTCCAGGACAACAGCAAATCTGGGGCTCTGTGCTTTCTTTCGTTCTGAACAAGTGTTAATGTTTTCTGCACAAAAGCGATTTTGCGAAGCAATGTGAACACTTCTGCTTCCCAGGCACAGAGAAGGTGCTAGCAGGGAATTCTCTGCCTGCCTTTCCCCAGTGCTCTGCAAGCTCTCCAGGACAACATAAAATCTGGGGCTCTGTGCTTTCTTTCGTTCTGAACAAGTGTTACTGTTTTCTGCACAAAAGCGATTCTGCAAAGCAATGTGAACACTTGTGCTTCCCAGGCACAGAGAAGGTGCTAGCAGGGAATTCTCTGCCTGCCTTTCCCCAGTGCTCTGCAAGCTCTCCAGGACAACATAAAATCTGGGGCTCTGTGCTTTCTTTTGTTCTGAACAAGTGTTACTGTTTTCTGCACAAAAGCGATTCTGCGAAGCAATGTGAACACTTCTGCTTCCCAGGCACAGAGAAGGTGCTAGCAGGGAATTCTCTGCCTGCCTTTCCCCAGTGCTCTGCAAGCTCTCCAGGACAACATAAAATCTGGGGCTCTGTGCTTTCTTTCGTTCTGAACAAGTGTTACTGTTTTCTGCACAAAAGCGATTCTGCAAAGCAATGTGAACACTTGTGCTTCCCAGGCACAGAGAAGGTGCTAGCAGGGAATTCTCTGCCTGCCTTTCCCCAGTGCTCTGCAAGCTCTCCAGGACAACATAAAATCTGGGGCTCTGTGCTTTCTTTCGTTCTGAACAAGTGTTACTGTTTTCTGCACAAAAGCGATTCTGCGAAGAAAAGTGAACAGGCACAGAGAAGGTGCTAGCAGGGAATTCTCTGCCTGCCTTTCCCCAGTGCTCTGCAAGCTCTCCAGGACAACATAAAATCTGGGGCTCTGTGCTTTCTTTCGTTCTGAACAAGTGTTAGTGTTTTCTGCACAAAAGCGATTCTGCGAAGCAATGTGAACACTTCTGCTTCCCAGGCACAGAGAAGGTGCTAGCAGGGAATTCTCTGCCTGCCTTTCCCCAGTGCTCTGCAAGCTCTCCAGGACAACATAAAATCTGGGGCTCTGTGCTTTCTTTCGTTCTGAACAAGTGTTACTGTTTTCTGCACAAAAGCGATTCTGCGAAGCAATGTGAACACTTCTGCTTCCCAGGCACAGAGAAGGTGCTAGCAGGGAATTGTCTGCCTGCCTTTCCCCAGTGCTCTGCAAGCTCTCCAGGACAACATAAAATCTGGGGCTCTGTGCTTTCTTTCGTTCTGAACAAGTGTTACTGTTTTCTGCACAAAAGCGATTCTGCGAAGCAATGTGAACACTTCTGCTTCCCAGGCACAGAGAAGGTGCTAGCAGGGAATTCTCTGCCTGCCTTTCCCCAGTGCTCTGCAAGCTCTCCAGGACAACATAAAATCTGGGGCTCTGTGCTTTCTTTCGTTCTGAACAAGTGTTACTGTTTTCTGCACAAAAGCGATTCTTCGAAGCAATGTGAACACTTCTGCTTCCCAGGCACAGAGAAGGTGCTAGCAGGGAATTCTCTGCCTGCCTTTCCCCAGTGCTCTGCAAGCTCTCCAGGACAACATAAAATCTGGGGCTCTGTGCTTTCTTTCGTTCTGAACAAGTGTTACTGTTTTCTGCACAAAAGCGATTCTGCAAAGCAATGTGAACAGGCACAGAGAAGGTGCTAGCAGGGAATTCTCTGCCTGCCTTTCCCCAGTGCTCTGCAAGCTCTCCAGGACAACAGCAAATGTGGGGCTCTGTGCTTTCTTTCGTTCTGAACAAGTGTTACTGTTTTCTGCACAAAAGCGATTTTGCGAAGCAATGTGAACACTTCTGCTTCCCAGGCACAGAGAAGGTGCTAGCAGGGAATTCTCTGCCTGCCTTTCCCCAGTGCTCTGCAAGCTCTCCAGGACAACATAAAATCTGGGGCTCTGTGCTTTCTTTCGTTCTGAACAAGTGTTACTGTTTTCTGCACAAAAGCGATTCTGCAAAGCAATGTGAACACTTGTGCTTCCCAGGCACAGAGAAGGTGCTAGCAGGGAATTCTCTGCCTGCCTTTCCCCAGTGCTCTGCAAGCTCTCCAGGACAACATAAAATCTGGGGCTCTGTGCTTTCTTTCGTTCTGAACAAGTGTTACTGTTTTCTGCACAAAAGCGATTCTGCGAAGCAATGTGAACACTTGTGCTTCCCAGGCACAGAGAAGGTGCTAGCAGGGAATTCTCTGCCTGCCTTTCCCCAGTGCTCTGCAAGCTCTCCAGGACAACATAAAATCTGGGGCTCTGTGCTTTCTTTCGTTCTGAACAAGTGTTACTGTTTTCTGCACAAAAGCGATTCTGCGAAGCAATGTGAACACTTGTGCTTCCCAGGCACAGAGAAGGTGCTAGCAGGGAATTCTCTGCCTGCCTTTCCCCAGTGCTCTGCAAGCTCTCCAGGACAACATAAAATCTGGGGCTCTGTGCTTTCTTTCGTTCTGAACAAGTGTTACTGTTTTCTGCACAAAAGCGATTCTGCGAAGAAAAGTGAACAGGCACAGAGAAGGTGCTAGCAGGGAATTCTCTGCCTGCCTTTCCCCAGTGCTCTGCAAGCTCTCCAGGACAACATAAAATCTGGGGCTCTGTGCTTTCTTTCGTTCTGAACAAGTGTTACTGTTTTCTGCACAAAAGCGATTCTGCAAAGCAATGTGAACACTTGTGCTTCCCAGGCACAGAGAAGGTGCTAGCAGGGAATTCTCTGCCTGCCTTTCCCCAGTGCTCTGCAAGCTCTCCAGGACAACATAAAATCTGGGGCTCTGTGCTTTCTTTCGTTCTGAACAAGTGTTACTGTTTTCTGCACAAAAGCGATTCTGCGAAGCAATGTGAACACTTGTGCTTCCCAGGCACAGAGAAGGTGCTAGCAGGGAATTCTCTGCCTGCCTTTCCCCAGTGCTCTGCAAGCTCTCCAGGACAACATAAAATCTGGGGCTCTGTGCTTTCTTTCGTTCTGAACAAGTGTTACTGTTTTCTGCACAAAAGCGATTCTGCGAAGCAATGTGAACACTTGTGCTTCCCAGGCACAGAGAAGGTGCTAGCAGGGAATTCTCTGCCTGCCTTTCCCCAGTGCTCTGCAAGCTCTCCAGGACAACATAAAATCTGGGGCTCTGTGCTTTCTTTCGTTCTGAACAAGTGTTACTGTTTTCTGCACAAAAGCGATTCTGCGAAGAAAAGTGAACAGGCACAGAGAAGGTGCTAGCAGGGAATTCTCTGCCTGCCTTTCCCCAGTGCTCTGCAAGCTCTCCAGGACAACATAAAATCTGGGGCTCTGTGCTTTCTTTCGTTCTGAACAAGTGTTAGTGTTTTCTGCACAAAAGCGATTCTGCGAAGCAATGTGAACACTTCTGCTTCCCAGGCACAGAGAAGGTGCTAGCAGGGAATTCTCTGCCTGCCTTTCCCCAGTGCTCTGCAAGCTCTCCAGGACAACATAAAATCTGGGGCTCTGTGCTTTCTTTCGTTCTGAACAAGTGTTACTGTTTTCTGCACAAAAGCGATTCTGCGAAGCAATGTGAACACTTCTGCTTCCCAGGCACAGAGAAGGTGCTAGCAGGGAATTGTCTGCCTGCCTTTCCCCAGTGCTCTGCAAGCTCTCCAGGACAACATAAAATCTGGGGCTCTGTGCTTTCTTTCGTTCTGAACAAGTGTTACTGTTTTCTGCACAAAAGCGATTCTGCGAAGCAATGTGAACACTTCTGCTTCCCAGGCACAGAGAAGGTGCTAGCAGGGAATTCTCTGCCTGCCTTTCCCCAGTGCTCTGCAAGCTCTCCAGGACAACATAAAATCTGGGGCTCTGTGCTTTCTTTCGTTCTGAACAAGTGTTACTGTTTTCTGCACAAAAGCGATTCTTCGAAGCAATGTGAACACTTCTGCTTCCCAGGCACAGAGAAGGTGCTAGCAGGGAATTCTCTGCCTGCCTTTCCCCAGTGCTCTGCAAGCTCTCCAGGACAACATAAAATCTGGGGCTCTGTGCTTTCTTTCGTTCTGAACAAGTGTTACTGTTTTCTGCACAAAAGCGATTCTGCAAAGCAATGTGAACAGGCACAGAGAAGGTGCTAGCAGGGAATTCTCTGCCTGCCTTTCCCCAGTGCTCTGCAAGCTCTCCAGGACAACAGCAAATGTGGGGCTCTGTGCTTTCTTTCGTTCTGAACAAGTGTTACTGTTTTCTGCACAAAAGCGATTTTGCGAAGCAATGTGAACACTTCTGCTTCCCAGGCACAGAGAAGGTGCTAGCAGGGAATTCTCTGCCTGCCTTTCCCCAGTGCTCTGCAAGCTCTCCAGGACAACATAAAATCTGGGGCTCTGTGCTTTCTTTCGTTCTGAACAAGTGTTACTGTTTTCTGCACAAAAGCGATTCTGCAAAGCAATGTGAACACTTGTGCTTCCCAGGCACAGAGAAGGTGCTAGCAGGGAATTCTCTGCCTGCCTTTCCCCAGTGCTCTGCAAGCTCTCCAGGACAACATAAAATCTGGGGCTCTGTGCTTTCTTTCGTTCTGAACAAGTGTTACTGTTTTCTGCACAAAAGCGATTCTGCGAAGCAATGTGAACACTTGTGCTTCCCAGGCACAGAGAAGGTGCTAGCAGGGAATTCTCTGCCTGCCTTTCCCCAGTGCTCTGCAAGCTCTCCAGGACAACATAAAATCTGGGGCTCTGTGCTTTCTTTCGTTCTGAACAAGTGTTACTGTTTTCTGCACAAAAGCGATTCTGCGAAGCAATGTGAACACTTGTGCTTCCCAGGCACAGAGAAGGTGCTAGCAGGGAATTCTCTGCCTGCCTTTCCCCAGTGCTCTGCAAGCTCTCCAGGACAACATAAAATCTGGGGCTCTGTGCTTTCTTTCGTTCTGAACAAGTGTTACTGTTTTCTGCACAAAAGCGATTCTGCGAAGAAAAGTGAACAGGCACAGAGAAGGTGCTAGCAGGGAATTCTCTGCCTGCCTTTCCCCAGTGCTCTGCAAGCTCTCCAGGACAACATAAAATCTGGGGCTCTGTGCTTTCTTTCGTTCTGAACAAGTGTTAGTGTTTTCTGCACAAAAGCGATTCTGCGAAGCAATGTGAACACTTCTGCTTCCCAGGCACAGAGAAGGTGCTAGCAGGGAATTCTCTGCCTGCCTTTCCCCAGTGCTCTGCAAGCTCTCCAGGACAACATAAAATCTGGGGCTCTGTGCTTTCTTTCGTTCTGAACAAGTGTTACTGTTTTCTGCACAAAAGCGATTCTGCGAAGCAATGTGAACACTTCGGCTTCCCAGGCACAGAGAAGGTGCTAGCAGGGAATTCTCTGCCTGCCTTTCCCCAGTGCTCTGCAAGCTCTCCAGGACAACATAAAATCTGGGGCTCTGTGCTTTCTTTCATTCTGAACAAGTGTTACTGTTTTCTGCACAAAAGCGATTCTGCGAAGCAAAGTGAACACTACTGCTTCCCAGGCACAGAGAAGGTGCTAGCAGGGAATTCTCTGCCTGCCTTTCCCCAGTGCTCTGCAAGCTCTCCAGGACAACATAAAATCTGGGGCTCTGTGCTTTCTTTCGTTCTGAACAAGTGTTACTGTTTTCTGCACAAAAGCGATTCTGCGAAGAAAAGTGAACAGGCACAGAGAAGGTGCTAGCAGGGAATTCTCTGCCTGCCTTTCCTCAGTGCTCTGCAAGCTCTCCAGGACAACAGCAAATCTGGGGCTCTGTGCTTTCTTTCGTTCTGAACAAGTGTTACTGTTTTCTGCACAAAAGCGATTCTGCGAAGCAATGTGAACACTTGTGCTTCCCAGGCACAGAGAAGGTGCTAGCAGGGAATTCTCTGCCTGCCTTTCCCCAGTGCTCTGCAAGCTCTCCAGGACAACATAAAATCTGGGGCTCTGTGCTTTCTTTCGTTCTGAACAAGTGTTACTGTTTTCTGCACAAAAGCGATTCTGCGAAGTAATGTGAACACTTGTGCTTCCCAGGCACAGAGAAGGTGCTAGCAGGGAATTCTCTGCCTGCCTTTCCCCAGTGCTCTGCAAGCTCTCCAGGACAACATAAAATCTGGGGCTCTGTGCTTTCTTTCGTTCTGAACAAGTGTTACTGTTTTCTGCACAAAAGCGATTCTGCGAAGCAATGTGAACAGGCACAGAGAAGGTGCTAGCAGGGAATTCTCTGCCTGCCTTTCCCCAGTGCTCTGCAAGCTCTCCAGGACAACATAAAATCTGGGGCTCTGTGCTTTCTTTCGTTCTGAACAAGTGTTACTGTTTTCTGCACAAAAGCGATTCTGCGAAGCAATGTGAACACTTCTGCTTCCCAGGCACAGAGAAGGTGCTAGCAGGGAATTCTGTGCCTGCCTTTCCCCAGTGCTCTGCAAGCTCTCCAGGACAACATAAAATCTGGGGTTCTGTGCTTTCTTTCATTCTGAACAAGTGTTACTGTTTTCTGCACAAAAGCGATTCTGCGAAGCAATGTGAACACTTCTGCTTCCCAGGCACAGAGAAGGTGCTAGCAGGGAATTCTCTGCCTGCCTTTCCCCAGTGCTCTGCAAGCTCTCCAGGACAACATAAAATCTGGGGCTCTGTGCTTTCTTTCGTTCTGAACAACTGTTACTGTTTTCTGCACAAAAGCGATTCTGCGAAGCAATGTGAACACTTCTGCTTCCCAGGCACAGAGAAGGTGCTAGCAGGGAATTCTCTGCCTGCCTTTCCCCAGTGCTCTGCAAGCTCTCCAGGACAACATAAAATCTGGGGCTCTGTGCTTTCTTTCGTTCTGAACAAGTGTTACTGTTTTCTGCACAAAAGCGATTCTGCGAAGCAATGTGAACACTTCTGCTTCCCAGGCACAGAGAAGGTGCTAGCAGGGAATTCTCTGCCTGCCTTTCCCCAGTGCTCTGCAAGCTCTCCAGGACAACATAAAATCTGGGGCTCTGTGCTTTCTTTCGTTCTGAACAAGTGTTACTGTTTTCTGCACAAAAGCGATTCTGCGAAGCAATGTGAACACTTGTGCTTCCCAGGCACAGAGAAGGTGCTAGCAGGGAATTCTCTGCCTGCCTTTCCCCAGTGCTCTGCAAGCTCTCCAGGACAACATAAAATCTGGGGCTCTGTGCTTTCTTTCGTTCTGAACAAGTGTTACTGTTTTCTGCACAAAAGCGATTCTGCCAAGCAATGGGAACACTTCTGCTTCCCAGGCACAGAGAAGGTGCTAGCAGGGAATTCTCTGCCTGCCTTTCCCCAGTGCTCTGCAAGCTCTCCAGGACAACATAAAATCTGGGGCTCTGTGCTTTCTTTCGTTCTGAACAAGTGTTACTGTTTTCTGCACAAAAGCGATTCTGCGAAGCAATGTGAACACTTCTGCTTCCCAGGCACAGAGAAGGTGCTAGCAGGGAATTCTCTGCCTGCCTTTCCCCAGTGCTCTGCAAGCTCTCCAGGACAACATAAAATCTGGGGCTCTGTGCTTTCTTTCGTTCTGAACAAGTGTTACTGTTTTCTGCACAAAAGCGATTCTGCGAAGCAATGTGAACACTTGTGCTTCCCAGGCACAGAGAAGGTGCTAGCAGGGAATTCTCTGCCTGCCTTTCCCCAGTGCTCTGCAAGCTCTCCAGGACAACATAAAATCTGGGGCTCTGTGCTTTCTTTCGTTCTGAACAAGTGTTACTGTTTTCTGCACAAAAGCGATTCTGCGAAGCAATGTGAACACTTGTGCTTCCCAGGCACAGAGAAGGTGCTAGCAGGGAATTCTCTGCCTGCCTTTCCCCAGTGCTCTGCAAGCTCTCCAGGACAACATAAAATCTGGGGCTCTGTGCTTTCTTTCGTTCTGAACAAGTGTTACTGTTTTCTGCACAAAAGCGATTCTGCGAAGCAATGTGAACACTTGTGCTTCCCAGGCACAGAGAAGGTGCTAGCAGGGAATTCTCTGCCTGCCTTTCCCCAGTGCTCTGCAAGCTCTCCAGGACAACATAAAATCTGGGGCTCTGTGCTTTCTTTCGTTCTGAACAAGTGTTACTGTTTTCTGCACAAAAGCGATTCTGCGAAGCAATGTGAACACTTGTGCTTCCCAGGCACAGAGAAGGTGCTAGCAGGGAATTCTCTGCCTGCCTTTCCCCAGTGCTCTGCAAGCTCTCCAGGACAACATAAAATCTGGGGCTCTGTGCTTTCTTTCGTTCTGAACAAGTGTTACTGTTTTCTGCACAAAAGCGATTCTGCGAAGCAATGTGAACACTTCTGCTTCCCAGGCACAGAGAAGGTGCTAGCAGGGAATTCTCTGCCTGCCTTTCCCCAGTGCTCTGCAAGCTCTCCAGGACAACATAAAATCTGGGGCTCTGTGCTTTCTTTCGTTCTGAACAAGTGTTACTGTTTTCTGCACAAAAGCGATTCTGCGAAGCAATGTGAACACTTCTGCTTCCCAGGCACAGAGAAGGTGCTAGCAGGGAATTCTCTGCCTGCCTTTCCCCAGTGCTCTGCAAGCTCTCCAGGACAACATAAAATCTGGGGCTCTGTGCTTTCTTTCGTTCTGAACAACTGTTACTGTTTTCTGCACAAAAGCGATTCTGCCAAGCAATGTGAACACTTCTGCTTCCCAGGCACAGAGAAGGTGCTAGCAGGGAATTCTCTGCCTGCCTTTCCCCAGTGCTCTGCAAGCTCTCCAGGACAACATAAAATCTGGGGCTCTGTGCTTTCTTTCGTTCTGAACAAGTGTTACTGTTTTCTGCACAAAAGCGATTCTGCGAAGCAATGTGAACACTTCTGCTTCCCAGGCACAGAGAAGGTGCTAGCAGGGAATTCTCTGCCTGCCTTTCCCCAGTGCTCTGCAAGCTCTCCAGGACAACATAAAATCTGGGGCTCTGTGCTTTCTTTCGTTCTGAACAACTGTTACTGTTTTCTGCACAAAAGCGATTCTGCGAAGTAATGTGAACACTTGTGCTTCCCAGGCACAGAGAAGGTGCTAGCAGGGAATTCTCTGCCTGCCTTTCCCCAGTGCTCTGCAAGCTCTCCAGGACAACATAAAATCTGGGGCTCTGTGCTTTCTTTCGTTCTGAACAAGTGTTACTGTTTTCTGCACAAAAGCGATTCTGCGAAGCAATGTGAACAGGCACAGAGAAGGTGCTAGCAGGGAATTCTCTGCCTGCCTTTCCCCAGTGCTCTGCAAGCTCTCCAGGACAACATAAAATCTGGGGCTCTGTGCTTTCTTTCGTTCTGAACAAGTGTTACTGTTTTCTGCACAAAAGCGATTCTGCGAAGCAATGTGAACACTTCTGCTTCCCAGGCACAGAGAAGGTGCTAGCAGGGAATTCTGTGCCTGCCTTTCCTCAGTGCTCTGCAAGCTCTCCAGGACAACATAAAATCTGGGGTTCTGTGCTTTCTTTCGTTCTGAACAAGTGTTACTGTTTTCTGCACAAAAGCGATTCTGCGAAGCAATATGAACACTTGTGCTTCCCAGGCACAGAGAAGGTGCTAGCAGGGAATTGTCTGCCTGCCTTTCCCCAGTGCTCTGCAAGCTCTCCAGGACAACATAAAATCTGGGGCTCTGTGCTTTCTTTCGTTCTGAACAAGTGTTACTGTTTTCTGCACAAAAGCGATTCTGCGAAGCAATGTGAACACTTGTGCTTCCCAGGCACAGAGAAGGTGCTAGCAGGGAATTCTCTGCCTGCCTTTCCCCAGTGCTCTGCAAGCTCTCCAGGACAACATAAAATCTGGGGCTCTGTGCTTTCTTTCGTTCTGAACAAGTGTTACTGTTTTCTGCACAAAAGCGATTCTGCGAAGCAATGTGAACACTTCTGCTTCCCAGGCACAGAGAAGGTGCTAGCAGGGAATTCTCTGCCTGCCTTTCCCCAGTGCTCTGCAAGCTCTCCAGGACAACATAAAATCTGGGGCTCTGTGCTTTCTTTCGTTCTGAACAAGTGTTACTGTTTTCTGCACAAAAGCGATTCTGCGAAGCAATGTGAACACTTGTGCTTCCCAGGCACAGAGAAGGTGCTAGCAGGGAATTCTCTGCCTGCCTTTCCCCAGTGCTCTGCAAGCTCTCCAGGACAACATAAAATCTGGGGCTCTGTGCTTTCTTTCGTTCTGAACAAGTGTTACTGTTTTCTGCACAAAAGCGATTCTGCGAAGCAATGTGAACACTTGTGCTTCCCAGGCACAGAGAAGGTGCTAGCAGGGAATTCTCTGCCTGCCTTTCCCCAGTGCTCTGCAAGCTCTCCAGGACAACATAAAATCTGGGGCTCTGTGCTTTCTTTCGTTCTGAACAAGTGTTACTGTTTTCTGCACAAAAGCGATTCTGCGAAGCAATGTGAACACTTGTGCTTCCCAGGCACAGAGAAGGTGCTAGCAGGGAATTCTGTGCCTGCCTTTCCTCAGTGCTCTGCAAGCTCTCCAGGACAACATAAAATCTGGGGTTCTGTGCTTTCTTTCATTCTGAACAAGTGTTACTGTTTTCTGCACAAAAGCGATTCTGCGAAGCAATGTGAACACTTGTGCTTCCCAGGCACAGAGAAGGTGCTAGCAGGGAATTCTCTGCCTGCCTTTCCCCAGTGCTCTGCAAGCTCTCCAGGACAACATAAAATCTGGGGCTCTGTGCTTTCTTTCGTTCTGAACAACTGTTACTGTTTTCTGCACAAAAGCGATTCTGCGAAGCAATGTGAACACTTGTGCTTCCCAGGCACAGAGAAGGTGCTAGCAGGGAATTCTCTGCCTGCCTTTCCCCAGTGCTCTGCAAGCTCTCCAGGACAACATAAAATCTGGGGCTCTGTGCTTTCTTTCGTTCTGAACAAGTGTTACTGTTTTCTGCACAAAAGCGATTCTGCGAAGCAATGTGAACACTTGTGCTTCCCAGGCACAGAGAAGGTGCTAGCAGGGAATTCTCTGCCTGCCTTTCCCCAGTGCTCTGCAAGCTCTCCAGGACAACATAAAATCTGGGGCTCTGTGCTTTCTTTCGTTCTGAACAAGTGTTACTGTTTTCTGCACAAAAGCGATTCTGCGAAGCAATGTGAACACTTGTGCTTCCCAGGCACAGAGAAGGTGCTAGCAGGGAATTCTCTGCCTGCCTTTCCCCAGTGCTCTGCAAGCTCTCCAGGACAACATAAAATCTGGGGCTCTGTGCTTTCTTTCGTTCTGAACAACTGTTACTGTTTTCTGCACAAAAGCGATTCTGCGAAGCAATGTGAACACTTGTGCTTCCCAGGCACAGAGAAGGTGCTAGCAGGGAATTCTCTGCCTGCCTTTCCCCAGTGCTCTGCAAGCTCTCCAGGACAACATAAAATCTGGGGCTCTGTGCTTTCTTTCGTTCTGAACAAGTGTTACTGTTTTCTGCACAAAAGCGATTCTGCGAAGCAATGTGAACACTTGTGCTTCCCAGGCACAGAGAAGGTGCTAGCAGGGAATTCTCTGCCTGCCTTTCCCCAGTGCTCTGCAAGCTCTCCAGGACAACATAAAATCTGGGGCTCTGTGCTTTCTTTCGTTCTGAACAAGTGTTACTGTTTTCTGCACAAAAGCGATTCTGCGAAGCAATGTGAACACTTGTGCTTCCCAGGCACAGAGAAGGTGCTAGCAGGGAATTCTCTGCCTGCCTTTCCCCAGTGCTCTGCAAGCTCTCCAGGACAACATAAAATCTGGGGCTCTGTGCTTTCTTTCGTTCTGAACAAGTGTTACTGTTTTCTGCACAAAAGCGATTCTGCGAAGCAATGTGAACACTTGTGCTTCCCAGGCACAGAGAAGGTGCTAGCAGGGAATTCTCTGCCTGCCTTTCCCCAGTGCTCTGCAAGCTCTCCAGGACAACATAAAATCTGGGGCTCTGTGCTTTCTTTCGTTCTGAACAAGTGTTACTGTTTTCTGCACAAAAGCGATTCTGCGAAGCAATGTGAACACTTCTGCTTCCCAGGCACAGAGAAGGTGCTAGCAGGGAATTCTCTGCCTGCCTTTCCCCAGTGCTCTGCAAGCTCTCCAGGACAACATAAAATCTGGGGCTCTGTGCTTTCTTTCGTTCTGAACAACTGTTACTGTTTTCTGCACAAAAGCGATTCTGCGAAGCAATGTGAACACTTGTGCTTCCCAGGCACAGAGAAGGTGCTAGCAGGGAATTCTCTGCCTGCCTTTCCCCAGTGCTCTGCAAGCTCTCCAGGACAACATAAAATCTGGGGCTCTGTGCTTTCTTTCGTTCTGAACAAGTGTTACTGTTTTCTGCACAAAAGCGATTCTGCGAAGCAATGTGAACACTTGTGCTTCCCAGGCACAGAGAAGGTGCTAGCAGGGAATTCTCTGCCTGCCTTTCCCCAGTGCTCTGCAAGCTCTCCAGGAAAACATAAAATCTGGGGCTCTGTGCTTTCTTTCGTTCTGAACAAGTGTTACTGTTTTCTGCACAAAAGCGATTCTGCGAAGCAATGTGAACACTTGTGCTTCCCAGGCACAGAGAAGGTGCTAGCAGGGAATTCTCTGCCTGCCTTTCCCCAGTGCTCTGCAAGCTCTCCAGGACAACATAAAATCTGGGGCTCTGTGCTTTCTTTCGTTCTGAACAACTGTTACTGTTTTCTGCACAAAAGCGATTCTGCGAAGCAATGTGAACACTTCTGCTTCCCAGGCACAGAGAAGGTGCTAGCAGGGAATTCTCTGCCTGCCTTTCCCCAGTGCTCTGCAAGCTCTCCAGGACAACATAAAATCTGGGGCTCTGTGCTTTCTTTCGTTCTGAACAAGTGTTACTGTTTTCTGCACAAAAGCGATTCTGCGAAGCAATGTGAACACTTGTGCTTCCCAGGCACAGAGAAGGTGCTAGCAGGGAATTCTCTGCCTGCCTTTCCCCAGTGCTCTGCAAGCTCTCCAGGACAACATAAAATCTGGGGCTCTGTGCTTTCTTTCGTTCTGAACAAGTGTTACTGTTTTCTGCACAAAAGCGATTCTGCGAAGCAATGTGAACAGGCACAGAGAAGGTGCTAGCAGGGAATTGTCTGCCTGCCTTTCCCCAGTGCTCTGCAAGCTCTCCAGGACAACATAAAATCTGGGGCTCTGTGCTTTCTTTCGTTCTGAACAAGTGTTACTGTTTTCTGCACAAAAGCGATTCTGCGAAGCAATATGAACACTTGTGCTTCCCAGGCACAGAGAAGGTGCTAGCAGGGAATTGTCTGCCTGCCTTTCCCCAGTGCTCTGCAAGCTCTCCAGGACAACATAAAATCTGGGGCTCTGTGCTTTCTTTCGTTCTGAACAAGTGTTACTGTTTTCTGCACAAAAGCGATTCTGCGAAGCAATGTGAACACTTGTGCTTCCCAGGCACAGAGAAGGTGCTAGCAGGGAATTCTCTGCCTGCCTTTCCCCAGTGCTCTGCAAGCTCTCCAGGACAACATAAAATCTGGGGCTCTGTGCTTTCTTTCGTTCTGAACAAGTGTTACTGTTTTCTGCACAAAAGCGATTCTGCGAAGCAATGTGAACACTTCTGCTTCCCAGGCACAGAGAAGGTGCTAGCAGGGAATTCTCTGCCTGCCTTTCCCCAGTGCTCTGCAAGCTCTCCAGGACAACATAAAATCTGGGGCTCTGTGCTTTCTTTCGTTCTGAACAAGTGTTACTGTTTTCTGCACAAAAGCGATTCTGCAAAGCAATGTGAACACTTGTGCTTCCCAGGCACAGAGAAGGTGCTAGCAGGGAATTCTCTGCCTGCCTTTCCCCAGTGCTCTGCAAGCTCTCCAGGACAACATAAAATCTGGGGCTCTGTGCTTTCTTTCGTTCTGAACAAGTGTTACTGTTTTCTGCACAAAAGCGATTCTGCGAAGCAATGTGAACAGGCACAGAGAAGGTGCTAGCAGGGAATTCTCTGCCTGCCTTTCCCCAGTGCTCTGCAAGCTCTCCAGGACAACAGCAAATCTGGGGCTCTGTGCTTTCTTTCGTTCTGAACAAGTGTTACTGTTTTCTGCACAAAAGCGATTCTGCGAAGCAATGTGAACACTTGTGCTTCCCAGGCACAGAGAAGGTGCTAGCAGGGAATTCTCTGCCTGCCTTTCCCCAGTGCTCTGCAAGCTCTCCAGGACAACATAAAATCTGGGGCTCTGTGCTTTCTTTCGTTCTGAACAAGTGTTACTGTTTTCTGCACAAAAGCGATTCTGCGAAGCAATGTGAACACTTGTGCTTCCCAGGCACAGAGAAGGTGCTAGCAGGGAATTCTCTGCCTGCCTTTCCCCAGTGCTCTGCAAGCTCTCCAGGACAACATAAAATCTGGGGCTCTGTGCTTTCTTTCGTTCTGAACAAGTGTTACTGTTTTCTGCACAAAAGCGATTCTGCGAAGCAATGTGAACACTTCTGCTTCCCAGGCACAGAGAAGGTGCTAGCAGGGAATTCTCTGCCTGCCTTTCCCCAGTGCTCTGCAAGCTCTCCAGGACAACATAAAATCTGGGGCTCTGTGCTTTCTTTCGTTCTGAACAAGTGTTACTGTTTTCTGCACAAAAGCGATTCTGCGAAGCAATGTGAACACTTGTGCTTCCCAGGCACAGAGAAGGTGCTAGCAGGGAATTCTCTGCCTGCCTTTCCCCAGTGCTCTGCAAGCTCTCCAGGACAACATAAAATCTGGGGCTCTGTGCTTTCTTTCGTTCTGAACAAGTGTTACTGTTTTCTGCACAAAAGCGATTCTGCGAAGCAATGTGAACAGGCACAGAGAAGGTGCTAGCAGGGAATTGTCTGCCTGCCTTTCCCCAGTGCTCTGCAAGCTCTCCAGGACAACATAAAATCTGGGGCTCTGTGCTTTCTTTCGTTCTGAACAAGTGTTACTGTTTTCTGCACAAAAGCGATTCTGCGAAGCAATATGAACACTTGTGCTTCCCAGGCACAGAGAAGGTGCTAGCAGGGAATTGTCTGCCTGCCTTTCCCCAGTGCTCTGCAAGCTCTCCAGGACAACATAAAATCTGGGGCTCTGTGCTTTCTTTCGTTCTGAACAAGTGTTACTGTTTTCTGCACAAAAGCGATTCTGCGAAGCAATGTGAACACTTGTGCTTCCCAGGCACAGAGAAGGTGCTAGCAGGGAATTCTCTGCCTGCCTTTCCCCAGTGCTCTGCAAGCTCTCCAGGACAACATAAAATCTGGGGCTCTGTGCTTTCTTTCGTTCTGAACAAGTGTTACTGTTTTCTGCACAAAAGCGATTCTGCGAAGCAATGTGAACACTTCTGCTTCCCAGGCACAGAGAAGGTGCTAGCAGGGAATTCTCTGCCTGCCTTTCCCCAGTGCTCTGCAAGCTCTCCAGGACAACATAAAATCTGGGGCTCTGTGCTTTCTTTCGTTCTGAACAAGTGTTACTGTTTTCTGCACAAAAGCGATTCTGCAAAGCAATGTGAACACTTGTGCTTCCCAGGCACAGAGAAGGTGCTAGCAGGGAATTCTCTGCCTGCCTTTCCCCAGTGCTCTGCAAGCTCTCCAGGACAACATAAAATCTGGGGCTCTGTGCTTTCTTTCGTTCTGAACAAGTGTTACTGTTTTCTGCACAAAAGCGATTCTGCGAAGCAATGTGAACAGGCACAGAGAAGGTGCTAGCAGGGAATTCTCTGCCTGCCTTTCCCCAGTGCTCTGCAAGCTCTCCAGGACAACAGCAAATCTGGGGCTCTGTGCTTTCTTTCGTTCTGAACAAGTGTTACTGTTTTCTGCACAAAAGCGATTTTGCGAAGCAATGTGAACACTTCTGCTTCCCAGGCACAGAGAAGGTGCTAGCAGGGAATTCTCTGCCTGCCTTTCCCCAGTGCTCTGCAAGCTCTCCAGGACAACATAAAATCTGGGGCTCTGTGCTTTCTTTCGTTCTGAACAAGTGTTACTGTTTTCTGCACAAAAGCGATTCTGCAAAGCAATGTGAACACTTGTGCTTCCCAGGCACAGAGAAGGTGCTAGCAGGGAATTCTCTGCCTGCCTTTCCCCAGTGCTCTGCAAGCTCTCCAGGACAACATAAAATCTGGGGCTCTGTGCTTTCTTTCGTTCTGAACAAGTGTTACTGTTTTCTGCACAAAAGCGATTCTGCGAAGCAATGTGAACACTTGTGCTTCCCAGGCACAGAGAAGGTGCTAGCAGGGAATTCTCTGCCTGCCTTTCCCCAGTGCTCTGCAAGCTCTCCAGGACAACATAAAATCTGGGGCTCTGTGCTTTCTTTCGTTCTGAACAAGTGTTACTGTTTTCTGCACAAAAGCGATTCTGCGAAGAAAAGTGAAAAGGCACAGAGAAGGTGCTAGCAGGGAATTCTCTGCCTGCCTTTCCCCAGTGCTCTGCAAGCTCTCCAGGACAACATAAAATCTGGGGCTCTGTGCTTTCTTTCGTTCTGAACAAGTGTTAGTGTTTTCTGCACAAAAGCGATTCTGCGAAGCAATGTGAACACTTGTGCTTCCCAGGCACAGAGAAGGTGCTAGCAGGGAATTCTCTGCCTGCCTTTCCCCAGTGCTCTGCAAGCTCTCCAGGACAACATAAAATCTGGGGCTCTGTGCTTTCTTTCGTTCTGAACAAGTGTTACTGTTTTCTGCACAAAAGCGATTCTGCGAAGCAATGTGAACACTAGTGCTTCCCAGGCACAGAGAAGGTGCTAGCAGGGAATTCTCTGCCTGCCTTTCCCCAGTGCTCTGCAAGCTCTCCAGGACAACATAAAATCTGGGGCTCTGTGCTTTCTTTCGTTCTGAACAAGTGTTACTGTTTTCTGCACAAAAGCGATTCTGCCAAGCAATGTGAACACTTGTGCTTCCCAGGCACAGAGAAGGTGCTAGCAGGGAATTCTCTGCCTGCCTTTCCCCAGTGCTCTGCAAGCTCTCCAGGACAACATAAAATCTGGGGTTTTGTGCTTTCTTTCGTTCTGAACAAGTGTTATTGTTTTCTGCACAAAAGCGATTCTGCGAAGCAATGTGAACACTTGTGCTTCCCAGGCACAGAGAAGGTGCTAGCAGGGAATTCTCTGCCTGCCTTTCCCCAGTGCTCTGCAAGCTCTCCAGGACAACATAAAATCTGGGGCTCTGTGCTTTCTTTCATTCTGAACAAGTGTTACTGTTTTCTGCACAAAAGCGATTCTGCGAAGCAAAGTGAACACTACTGCTTCCCAGGCACAGAGAAGGTGCTAGCAGGGAATTCTCTGCCTGCCTTTCCCCAGTGCTCTGCAAGCTCTCCAGGACAACATAAAATCTGGGGCTCTGTGCTTTCTTTCGTTCTGAACAAGTGTTACTGTTTTCTGCACAAAAGCGATTCTGCGAAGAAAAGTGAACAGGCACAGAGAAGGTGCTAGCAGGGAATTCTCTGCCTGCCTTTCCTCAGTGCTCTGCAAGCTCTCCAGGACAACATAAAATCTGGGGCTCTGTGCTTTCTTTCGTTCTGAACAAGTGTTACTGTTTTCTGCACAAAAGCGATTCTGCGAAGCAATGTGAACACTTCTGCTTCCCAGGCACAGAGAAGGTGCTAGCAGGGAATTCTCTGCCTGCCTTTCCCCAGTGCTCTGCAAGCTCTCCAGGACAACATAAAATCTGGGGCTCTGTGCTTTCTTTCGTTCTGAACAAGTGTTACTGTTTTCTGCACAAAAGCGATTCTGCGAAGCAATGTGAACACTTGTGCTTCCCAGGCACAGAGAAGGTGCTAGCAGGGAATTCTCTGCCTGCCTTTCCCCAGTGCTCTGCAAGCTCTCCAGGACAACATAAAATCTGGGGCTCTGTGCTTTCTTTCGTTCTGAACAAGTGTTACTGTTTTCTGCACAAAAGCGATTCTGCGAAGCAATGTGAACAGGCACAGAGAAGGTGCTAGCAGGGAATTGTCTGCCTGCCTTTCCCCAGTGCTCTGCAAGCTCTCCAGGACAACATAAAATCTGGGGCTCTGTGCTTTCTTTCGTTCTGAACAAGTGTTACTGTTTTCTGCACAAAAGCGATTCTGCGAAGCAATATGAACACTTGTGCTTCCCAGGCACAGAGAAGGTGCTAGCAGGGAATTGTCTGCCTGCCTTTCCCCAGTGCTCTGCAAGCTCTCCAGGACAACATAAAATCTGGGGCTCTGTGCTTTCTTTCGTTCTGAACAAGTGTTACTGTTTTCTGCACAAAAGCGATTCTGCGAAGCAATGTGAACACTTGTGCTTCCCAGGCACAGAGAAGGTGCTAGCAGGGAATTCTCTGCCTGCCTTTCCCCAGTGCTCTGCAAGCTCTCCAGGACAACATAAAATCTGGGGCTCTGTGCTTTCTTTCGTTCTGAACAAGTGTTACTGTTTTCTGCACAAAAGCGATTCTGCGAAGCAATGTGAACACTTCTGCTTCCCAGGCACAGAGAAGGTGCTAGCAGGGAATTCTCTGCCTGCCTTTCCCCAGTGCTCTGCAAGCTCTCCAGGACAACATAAAATCTGGGGCTCTGTGCTTTCTTTCGTTCTGAACAAGTGTTACTGTTTTCTGCACAAAAGCGATTCTGCGAAGCAATGTGAACACTTGTGCTTCCCAGGCACAGAGAAGGTGCTAGCAGGGAATTCTCTGCCTGCCTTTCCCCAGTGCTCTGCAAGCTCTCCAGGACAACATAAAATCTGGGGCTCTGTGCTTTCTTTCGTTCTGAACAAGTGTTACTGTTTTCTGCACAAAAGCGATTCTGCGAAGCAATGTGAACAGGCACAGAGAAGGTGCTAGCAGGGAATTGTCTGCCTGCCTTTCCCCAGTGCTCTGCAAGCTCTCCAGGACAACATAAAATCTGGGGCTCTGTGCTTTCTTTCGTTCTGAACAAGTGTTACTGTTTTCTGCACAAAAGCGATTCTGCGAAGCAATATGAACACTTGTGCTTCCCAGGCACAGAGAAGGTGCTAGCAGGGAATTGTCTGCCTGCCTTTCCCCAGTGCTCTGCAAGCTCTCCAGGACAACATAAAATCTGGGGCTCTGTGCTTTCTTTCGTTCTGAACAAGTGTTACTGTTTTCTGCACAAAAGCGATTCTGCGAAGCAATGTGAACACTTGTGCTTCCCAGGCACAGAGAAGGTGCTAGCAGGGAATTCTCTGCCTGCCTTTCCCCAGTGCTCTGCAAGCTCTCCAGGACAACATAAAATCTGGGGCTCTGTGCTTTCTTTCGTTCTGAACAAGTGTTACTGTTTTCTGCACAAAAGCGATTCTGCGAAGCAATGTGAACACTTCTGCTTCCCAGGCACAGAGAAGGTGCTAGCAGGGAATTCTCTGCCTGCCTTTCCCCAGTGCTCTGCAAGCTCTCCAGGACAACATAAAATCTGGGGCTCTGTGCTTTCTTTCGTTCTGAACAAGTGTTACTGTTTTCTGCACAAAAGCGATTCTGCAAAGCAATGTGAACACTTGTGCTTCCCAGGCACAGAGAAGGTGCTAGCAGGGAATTCTCTGCCTGCCTTTCCCCAGTGCTCTGCAAGCTCTCCAGGACAACATAAAATCTGGGGCTCTGTGCTTTCTTTCGTTCTGAACAAGTGTTACTGTTTTCTGCACAAAAGCGATTCTGCGAAGCAATGTGAACAGGCACAGAGAAGGTGCTAGCAGGGAATTCTCTGCCTGCCTTTCCCCAGTGCTCTGCAAGCTCTCCAGGACAACAGCAAATCTGGGGCTCTGTGCTTTCTTTCGTTCTGAACAAGTGTTACTGTTTTCTGCACAAAAGCGATTCTGCGAAGCAATGTGAACACTTGTGCTTCCCAGGCACAGAGAAGGTGCTAGCAGGGAATTCTCTGCCTGCCTTTCCCCAGTGCTCTGCAAGCTCTCCAGGACAACATAAAATCTGGGGCTCTGTGCTTTCTTTCGTTCTGAACAAGTGTTACTGTTTTCTGCACAAAAGCGATTCTGCGAAGCAATGTGAACACTTGTGCTTCCCAGGCACAGAGAAGGTGCTAGCAGGGAATTCTCTGCCTGCCTTTCCCCAGTGCTCTGCAAGCTCTCCAGGACAACATAAAATCTGGGGCTCTGTGCTTTCTTTCGTTCTGAACAAGTGTTACTGTTTTCTGCACAAAAGCGATTCTGCGAAGCAATGTGAACACTTCTGCTTCCCAGGCACAGAGAAGGTGCTAGCAGGGAATTCTCTGCCTGCCTTTCCCCAGTGCTCTGCAAGCTCTCCAGGACAACATAAAATCTGGGGCTCTGTGCTTTCTTTCGTTCTGAACAAGTGTTACTGTTTTCTGCACAAAAGCGATTCTGCGAAGCAATGTGAACACTTGTGCTTCCCAGGCACAGAGAAGGTGCTAGCAGGGAATTCTCTGCCTGCCTTTCCCCAGTGCTCTGCAAGCTCTCCAGGACAACATAAAATCTGGGGCTCTGTGCTTTCTTTCGTTCTGAACAAGTGTTACTGTTTTCTGCACAAAAGCGATTCTGCGAAGCAATGTGAACAGGCACAGAGAAGGTGCTAGCAGGGAATTGTCTGCCTGCCTTTCCCCAGTGCTCTGCAAGCTCTCCAGGACAACATAAAATCTGGGGCTCTGTGCTTTCTTTCGTTCTGAACAAGTGTTACTGTTTTCTGCACAAAAGCGATTCTGCGAAGCAATATGAACACTTGTGCTTCCCAGGCACAGAGAAGGTGCTAGCAGGGAATTGTCTGCCTGCCTTTCCCCAGTGCTCTGCAAGCTCTCCAGGACAACATAAAATCTGGGGCTCTGTGCTTTCTTTCGTTCTGAACAAGTGTTACTGTTTTCTGCACAAAAGCGATTCTGCGAAGCAATGTGAACACTTGTGCTTCCCAGGCACAGAGAAGGTGCTAGCAGGGAATTCTCTGCCTGCCTTTCCCCAGTGCTCTGCAAGCTCTCCAGGACAACATAAAATCTGGGGCTCTGTGCTTTCTTTCGTTCTGAACAAGTGTTACTGTTTTCTGCACAAAAGCGATTCTGCGAAGCAATGTGAACACTTCTGCTTCCCAGGCACAGAGAAGGTGCTAGCAGGGAATTCTCTGCCTGCCTTTCCCCAGTGCTCTGCAAGCTCTCCAGGACAACATAAAATCTGGGGCTCTGTGCTTTCTTTCGTTCTGAACAAGTGTTACTGTTTTCTGCACAAAAGCGATTCTGCAAAGCAATGTGAACACTTGTGCTTCCCAGGCACAGAGAAGGTGCTAGCAGGGAATTCTCTGCCTGCCTTTCCCCAGTGCTCT
Source organism: Strix uralensis (assembly GCF_047716275.1). Lineage (NCBI taxonomy): Eukaryota > Metazoa > Chordata > Aves > Strigiformes > Strigidae > Strix > Strix uralensis. The sequence continues at coordinate 43,322 of NW_027436878.1, forward strand.
GCAAGCTCTCCAGGACAACATAAAATCTGGGGCTCTGTGCTTTCTTTCGTTCTGAACAAGTGTTACTGTTTTCTGCACAAAAGCGATTCTGCGAAGCAATGTGAACAGGCACAGAGAAGGTGCTAGCAGGGAATTCTCTGCCTGCCTTTCCCCAGTGCTCTGCAAGCTCTCCAGGACAACAGCAAATCTGGGGCTCTGTGCTTTCTTTCGTTCTGAACAAGTGTTACTGTTTTCTGCACAAAAGCGATTTTGCGAAGCAATGTGAACACTTCTGCTTCCCAGGCACAGAGAAGGTGCTAGCAGGGAATTCTCTGCCTGCCTTTCCCCAGTGCTCTGCAAGCTCTCCAGGACAACATAAAATCTGGGGCTCTGTGCTTTCTTTCGTTCTGAACAAGTGTTACTGTTTTCTGCACAAAAGCGATTCTGCAAAGCAATGTGAACACTTGTGCTTCCCAGGCACAGAGAAGGTGCTAGCAGGGAATTCTCTGCCTGCCTTTCCCCAGTGCTCTGCAAGCTCTCCAGGACAACATAAAATCTGGGGCTCTGTGCTTTCTTTCGTTCTGAACAAGTGTTACTGTTTTCTGCACAAAAGCGATTCTGCGAAGCAATGTGAACACTTGTGCTTCCCAGGCACAGAGAAGGTGCTAGCAGGGAATTCTCTGCCTGCCTTTCCCCAGTGCTCTGCAAGCTCTCCAGGACAACATAAAATCTGGGGCTCTGTGCTTTCTTTCGTTCTGAACAAGTGTTACTGTTTTCTGCACAAAAGCGATTCTGCGAAGAAAAGTGAACAGGCACAGAGAAGGTGCTAGCAGGGAATTCTCTGCCTGCCTTTCCCCAGTGCTCTGCAAGCTCTCCAGGACAACATAAAATCTGGGGCTCTGTGCTTTCTTTCGTTCTGAACAAGTGTTAGTGTTTTCTGCACAAAAGCGATTCTGCGAAGCAATGTGAACACTTGTGCTTCCCAGGCACAGAGAAGGTGCTAGCAGGGAATTCTCTGCCTGCCTTTCCCCAGTGCTCTGCAAGCTCTCCAGGACAACATAAAATCTGGGGCTCTGTGCTTTCTTTCGTTCTGAACAAGTGTTACTGTTTTCTGCACAAAAGCGATTCTGCGAAGCAATGTGAACACTAGTGCTTCCCAGGCACAGAGAAGGTGCTAGCAGGGAATTCTCTGCCTGCCTTTCCCCAGTGCTCTGCAAGCTCTCCAGGACAACATAAAATCTGGGGCTCTGTGCTTTCTTTCGTTCTGAACAAGTGTTACTGTTTTCTGCACAAAAGCGATTCTGCCAAGCAATGTGAACACTTGTGCTTCCCAGGCACAGAGAAGGTGCTAGCAGGGAATTCTCTGCCTGCCTTTCCCCAGTGCTCTGCAAGCTCTCCAGGACAACATAAAATCTGGGGTTTTGTGCTTTCTTTCGTTCTGAACAAGTGTTATTGTTTTCTGCACAAAAGCGATTCTGCGAAGCAATGTGAACACTTGTGCTTCCCAGGCACAGAGAAGGTGCTAGCAGGGAATTCTCTGCCTGCCTTTCCCCAGTGCTCTGCAAGCTCTCCAGGACAACATAAAATCTGGGGCTCTGTGCTTTCTTTCATTCTGAACAAGTGTTACTGTTTTCTGCACAAAAGCGATTCTGCGAAGCAAAGTGAACACTACTGCTTCCCAGGCACAGAGAAGGTGCTAGCAGGGAATTCTCTGCCTGCCTTTCCCCAGTGCTCTGCAAGCTCTCCAGGACAACATAAAATCTGGGGCTCTGTGCTTTCTTTCGTTCTGAACAAGTGTTACTGTTTTCTGCACAAAAGCGATTCTGCGAAGAAAAGTGAACAGGCACAGAGAAGGTGCTAGCAGGGAATTCTCTGCCTGCCTTTCCTCAGTGCTCTGCAAGCTCTCCAGGACAACATAAAATCTGGGGCTCTGTGCTTTCTTTCGTTCTGAACAAGTGTTACTGTTTTCTGCACAAAAGCGATTCTGCGAAGCAATGTGAACACTTGTGCTTCCCAGGCACAGAGAAGGTGCTAGCAGGGAATTCTCTGCCTGCCTTTCCCCAGTGCTCTGCAAGCTCTCCAGGACAACATAAAATCTGGGGCTCTGTGCTTTCTTTCGTTCTGAACAAGTGTTACTGTTTTCTGCACAAAAGCGATTCTGCGAAGTAATGTGAACACTTGTGCTTCCCAGGCACAGAGAAGGTGCTAGCAGGGAATTCTCTGCCTGCCTTTCCCCAGTGCTCTGCAAGCTCTCCAGGACAACATAAAATCTGGGGCTCTGTGCTTTCTTTCGTTCTGAACAAGTGTTACTGTTTTCTGCACAAAAGCGATTCTGCGAAGCAATGTGAACAGGCACAGAGAAGGTGCTAGCAGGGAATTCTCTGCCTGCCTTTCCCCAGTGCTCTGCAAGCTCTCCAGGACAACATAAAATCTGGGGCTCTGTGCTTTCTTTCGTTCTGAACAAGTGTTACTGTTTTCTGCACAAAAGCGATTCTGCGAAGCAATGTGAACACTTCTGCTTCCCAGGCACAGAGAAGGTGCTAGCAGGGAATTCTGTGCCTGCCTTTCCCCAGTGCTCTGCAAGCTCTCCAGGACAACATAAAATCTGGGGTTCTGTGCTTTCTTTCATTCTGAACAAGTGTTACTGTTTTCTGCACAAAAGCGATTCTGCGAAGCAATGTGAACACTTCTGCTTCCCAGGCACAGAGAAGGTGCTAGCAGGGAATTCTCTGCCTGCCTTTCCCCAGTGCTCTGCAAGCTCTCCAGGACAACATAAAATCTGGGGCTCTGTGCTTTCTTTCGTTCTGAACAAGTGTTACTGTTTTCTGCACAAAAGCGATTCTGCGAAGCAATGTGAACACTTGTGCTTCCCAGGCACAGAGAAGGTGCTAGCAGGGAATTCTCTGCCTGCCTTTCCCCAGTGCTCTGCAAGCTCTCCAGGACAACATAAAATCTGGGGCTCTGTGCTTTCTTTCGTTCTGAACAAGTGTTACTGTTTTCTGCACAAAAGCGATTCTGCGAAGCAATGTGAACACTTGTGCTTCCCAGGCACAGAGAAGGTGCTAGCAGGGAATTCTCTGCCTGCCTTTCCCCAGTGCTCTGCAAGCTCTCCAGGACAACATAAAATCTGGGGCTCTGTGCTTTCTTTCGTTCTGAACAACTGTTACTGTTTTCTGCACAAAAGCGATTCTGCGAAGCAATGTGAACACTTGTGCTTCCCAGGCACAGAGAAGGTGCTAGCAGGGAATTCTCTGCCTGCCTTTCCCCAGTGCTCTGCAAGCTCTCCAGGACAACATAAAATCTGGGGCTCTGTGCTTTCTTTCGTTCTGAACAAGTGTTACTGTTTTCTGCACAAAAGCGATTCTGCGAAGCAATGTGAACACTTGTGCTTCCCAGGCACAGAGAAGGTGCTAGCAGGGAATTCTCTGCCTGCCTTTCCCCAGTGCTCTGCAAGCTCTCCAGGACAACATAAAATCTGGGGCTCTGTGCTTTCTTTCGTTCTGAACAAGTGTTACTGTTTTCTGCACAAAAGCGATTCTGCGAAGCAATGTGAACACTTCTGCTTCCCAGGCACAGAGAAGGTGCTAGCAGGGAATTCTCTGCCTGCCTTTCCCCAGTGCTCTGCAAGCTCTCCAGGACAACATAAAATCTGGGGCTCTGTGCTTTCTTTCGTTCTGAACAAGTGTTACTGTTTTCTGCACAAAAGCGATTCTGCGAAGCAATGTGAACACTTGTGCTTCCCAGGCACAGAGAAGGTGCTAGCAGGGAATTCTCTGCCTGCCTTTCCCCAGTGCTCTGCAAGCTCTCCAGGACAACATAAAATCTGGGGCTCTGTGCTTTCTTTCGTTCTGAACAAGTGTTACTGTTTTCTGCACAAAAGCGATTCTGCGAAGCAATGTGAACACTTGTGCTTCCCAGGCACAGAGAAGGTGCTAGCAGGGAATTCTCTGCCTGCCTTTCCCCAGTGCTCTGCAAGCTCTCCAGGACAACATAAAATCTGGGGCTCTGTGCTTTCTTTCGTTCTGAACAAGTGTTACTGTTTTCTGCACAAAAGCGATTCTGCGAAGCAATGTGAACACTTCTGCTTCCCAGGCACAGAGAAGGTGCTAGCAGGGAATTCTCTGCCTGCCTTTCCCCAGTGCTCTGCAAGCTCTCCAGGAAAACATAAAATCTGGGGCTCTGTGCTTTCTTTCGTTCTGAACAAGTGTTACTGTTTTCTGCACAAAAGCGATTCTGCGAAGCAATGTGAACACTTGTGCTTCCCAGGCACAGAGAAGGTGCTAGCAGGGAATTCTCTGCCTGCCTTTCCCCAGTGCTCTGCAAGCTCTCCAGGACAACATAAAATCTGGGGCTCTGTGCTTTCTTTCGTTCTGAACAAGTGTTACTGTTTTCTGCACAAAAGCGATTCTGCGAAGCAATGTGAACACTTGTGCTTCCCAGGCACAGAGAAGGTGCTAGCAGGGAATTCTCTGCCTGCCTTTCCCCAGTGCTCTGCAAGCTCTCCAGGACGACATAAAATCTGGGGCTCTGTGCTTTCTTTCGTTCTGAACAAGTGTTACTGTTTTCTGCACAAAAGCGATTCTGCGAAGCAATGTGAACACTTGTGCTTCCCAGGCACAGAGAAGGTGCTAGCAGGGAATTCTCTGCCTGCCTTTCCCCAGTGCTCTGCAAGCTCTCCAGGACAACATAAAATCTGGGGCTCTGTGCTTTCTTTCGTTCTGAACAAGTGTTACTGTTTTCTGCACAAAAGCGATTCTGCGAAGCAATGTGAACAGGCACAGAGAAGGTGCTAGCAGGGAATTGTCTGCCTGCCTTTCCCCAGTGCTCTGCAAGCTCTCCAGGACAACATAAAATCTGGGGCTCTGTGCTTTCTTTCGTTCTGAACAAGTGTTACTGTTTTCTGCACAAAAGCGATTCTGCGAAGCAATATGAACACTTGTGCTTCCCAGGCACAGAGAAGGTGCTAGCAGGGAATTGTCTGCCTGCCTTTCCCCAGTGCTCTGCAAGCTCTCCAGGACAACATAAAATCTGGGGCTCTGTGCTTTCTTTCGTTCTGAACAAGTGTTACTGTTTTCTGCACAAAAGCGATTCTGCGAAGCAATGTGAACACTTGTGCTTCCCAGGCACAGAGAAGGTGCTAGCAGGGAATTCTCTGCCTGCCTTTCCCCAGTGCTCTGCAAGCTCTCCAGGACAACATAAAATCTGGGGCTCTGTGCTTTCTTTCGTTCTGAACAAGTGTTACTGTTTTCTGCACAAAAGCGATTCTGCGAAGCAATGTGAACACTTCTGCTTCCCAGGCACAGAGAAGGTGCTAGCAGGGAATTCTCTGCCTGCCTTTCCCCAGTGCTCTGCAAGCTCTCCAGGACAACATAAAATCTGGGGCTCTGTGCTTTCTTTCGTTCTGAACAAGTGTTACTGTTTTCTGCACAAAAGCGATTCTGCAAAGCAATGTGAACACTTGTGCTTCCCAGGCACAGAGAAGGTGCTAGCAGGGAATTCTCTGCCTGCCTTTCCCCAGTGCTCTGCAAGCTCTCCAGGACAACATAAAATCTGGGGCTCTGTGCTTTCTTTCGTTCTGAACAAGTGTTACAGTTTTCTGCACAAAAGCGATTCTGCGAAGCAATGTGAACAGGCACAGAGAAGGTGCTAGCAGGGAATTCTCTGCCTGCCTTTCCCCAGTGCTCTGCAAGCTCTCCAGGACAACAGCAAATCTGGGGCTCTGTGCTTTCTTTCGTTCTGAACAAGTGTTACTGTTTTCTGCACAAAAGCGATTTTGCGAAGCAATGTGAACACTTCTGCTTCCCAGGCACAGAGAAGGTGCTAGCAGGGAATTCTCTGCCTGCCTTTCCCCAGTGCTCTGCAAGCTCTCCAGGACAACATAAAATCTGGGGCTCTGTGCTTTCTTTCGTTCTGAACAAGTGTTACTGTTTTCTGCACAAAAGCGATTCTGCAAAGCAATGTGAACACTTGTGCTTCCCAGGCACAGAGAAGGTGCTAGCAGGGAATTCTCTGCCTGCCTTTCCCCAGTGCTCTGCAAGCTCTCCAGGACAACATAAAATCTGGGGCTCTGTGCTTTCTTTCGTTCTGAACAAGTGTTACTGTTTTCTGCACAAAAGCGATTCTGCGAAGCAATGTGAACACTTGTGCTTCCCAGGCACAGAGAAGGTGCTAGCAGGGAATTCTCTGCCTGCCTTTCCCCAGTGCTCTGCAAGCTCTCCAGGACAACATAAAATCTGGGGCTCTGTGCTTTCTTTCGTTCTGAACAAGTGTTACTGTTTTCTGCACAAAAGCGATTCTGCGAAGCAATGTGAACACTTGTGCTTCCCAGGCACAGAGAAGGTGCTAGCAGGGAATTGTCTGCCTGCCTTTCCCCAGTGCTCTGCAAGCTCTCCAGGACAACATAAAATCTGGGGCTCTGTGCTTTCTTTCGTTCTGAACAAGTGTTACTGTTTTCTGCACAAAAGCGATTCTGCGAAGAAAAGTGAACAGGCACAGAGAAGGTGCTAGCAGGGAATTCTCTGCCTGCCTTTCCCCAGTGCTCTGCAAGCTCTCCAGGACAACATAAAATCTGGGGCTCTGTGCTTTCTTTCGTTCTGAACAAGTGTTAGTGTTTTCTGCACAAAAGCGATTCTGCGAAGCAATGTGAACACTTGTGCTTCCCAGGCACAGAGAAGGTGCTAGCAGGGAATTCTCTGCCTGCCTTTCCCCAGTGCTCTGCAAGCTCTCCAGGACAACATAAAATCTGGGGCTCTGTGCTTTCTTTCGTTCTGAACAAGTGTTACTGTTTTCTGCACAAAAGCGATTCTGCGAAGCAATGTGAACACTAGTGCTTCCCAGGCACAGAGAAGGTGCTAGCAGGGAATTCTCTGCCTGCCTTTCCCCAGTGCTCTGCAAGCTCTCCAGGACAACATAAAGTCTGGGGCTCTGTGCTTTCTTTCGTTCTGAACAAGTGTTACTGTTTTCTGCACAAAAGCGATTCTGCCAAGCAATGTGAACACTTGTGCTTCCCAGGCACAGAGAAGGTGCTAGCAGGGAATTCTCTGCCTGCCTTTCCCCAGTGCTCTGCAAGCTCTCCAGGACAACATAAAATCTGGGGTTTTGTGCTTTCTTTCGTTCTGAACAAGTGTTATTGTTTTCTGCACAAAAGCGATTCTGCGAAGCAATGTGAACACTTGTGCTTCCCAGGCACAGAGAAGGTGCTAGCAGGGAATTCTCTGCCTGCCTTTCCCCAGTGCTCTGCAAGCTCTCCAGGACAACATAAAATCTGGGGCTCTGTGCTTTCTTTCATTCTGAACAAGTGTTACTGTTTTCTGCACAAAAGCGATTCTGCGAAGCAAAGTGAACACTACTGCTTCCCAGGCACAGAGAAGGTGCTAGCAGGGAATTCTCTGCCTGCCTTTCCCCAGTGCTCTGCAAGCTCTCCAGGACAACATAAAATCTGGGGCTCTGTGCTTTCTTTCGTTCTGAACAAGTGTTACTGTTTTCTGCACAAAAGCGATTCTGCGAAGAAAAGTGAACAGGCACAGAGAAGGTGCTAGCAGGGAATTCTCTGCCTGCCTTTCCTCAGTGCTCTGCAAGCTCTCCAGGACAACAGCAAATCTGGGGCTCTGTGCTTTTTTTCGTTCTGAACAAGTGTTACTGTTTTCTGCACAAAAGCGATTCTGCGAAGCAATGTGAACACTTGTGCTTCCCAGGCACAGAGAAGGTGCTAGCAGGGAATTCTCTGCCTGCCTTTCCCCAGTGCTCTGCAAGCTCTCCAGGACAACATAAAATCTGGGGCTCTGTGCTTTCTTTCGTTCTGAACAAGTGTTACTGTTTTCTGCACAAAAGCGATTCTGCGAAGTAATGTGAACACTTGTGCTTCCCAGGCACAGAGAAGGTGCTAGCAGGGAATTCTCTGCCTGCCTTTCCCCAGTGCTCTGCAAGCTCTCCAGGACAACATAAAATCTGGGGCTCTGTGCTTTCTTTCGTTCTGAACAAGTGTTACTGTTTTCTGCACAAAAGGGATTCTGCGAAGCAATGTGAACAGGCACAGAGAAGGTGCTAGCAGGGAATTCTCTGCCTGCCTTTCCCCAGTGCTCTGCAAGCTCTCCAGGACAACATAAAATCTGGGGCTCTGTGCTTTCTTTCGTTCTGAACAAGTGTTACTGTTTTCTGCACAAAAGCGATTCTGCGAAGCAATGTGAACACTTCTGCTTCCCAGGCACAGAGAAGGTGCTAGCAGGGAATTCTGTGCCTGCCTTTCCTCAGTGCTCTGCAAGCTCTCCAGGACAACATAAAATCTGGGGTTCTGTGCTTTCTTTCATTCTGAACAAGTGTTACTGTTTTCTGCACAAAAGCGATTCTGCGAAGCAATGTGAACACTTCTGCTTCCCAGGCACAGAGAAGGTGCTAGCAGGGAATTCTCTGCCTGCCTTTCCCCAGTGCTCTGCAAGCTCTCCAGGACAACATAAAATCTGGGGCTCTGTGCTTTCTTTCGTTCTGAACAACTGTTACTGTTTTCTGCACAAAAGCGATTCTGCGAAGCAATGTGAACACTTCTGCTTCCCAGGCACAGAGAAGGTGCTAGCAGGGAATTCTCTGCCTGCCTTTCCCCAGTGCTCTGCAAGCTCTCCAGGACAACATAAAATCTGGGGCTCTGTGCTTTCTTTCGTTCTGAACAAGTGTTACTGTTTTCTGCACAAAAGCGATTCTGCGAAGCAATGTGAACACTTGTGCTTCCCAGGCACAGAGAAGGTGCTAGCAGGGAATTCTCTGCCTGCCTTTCCCCAGTGCTCTGCAAGCTCTCCAGGACAACATAAAATCTGGGGCTCTGTGCTTTCTTTCGTTCTGAACAAGTGTTACTGTTTTCTGCACAAAAGCGATTCTGCGAAGCAATGTGAACACTTGTGCTTCCCAGGCACAGAGAAGGTGCTAGCAGGGAATTCTCTGCCTGCCTTTCCCCAGTGCTCTGCAAGCTCTCCAGGACAACATAAAATCTGGGGCTCTGTGCTTTCTTTCGTTCTGAACAAGTGTTACTGTTTTCTGCACAAAAGCGATTCTGCGAAGCAATGTGAACACTTGTGCTTCCCAGGCACAGAGAAGGTGCTAGCAGGGAATTCTCTGCCTGCCTTTCCCCAGTGCTCTGCAAGCTCTCCAGCACAACATAAAATCTGGGGCTCTGTGCTTTCTTTCGTTCTGAACAAGTGTTACTGTTTTCTGCACAAAAGCGATTCTGCGAAGCAATGTGAACACTTGTGCTTCCCAGGCACAGAGAAGGTGCTAGCAGGGAATTCTCTGCCTGCCTTTCCCCAGTGCTCTGCAAGCTCTCCAGGACAACATAAAATCTGGGGCTCTGTGCTTTCTTTCGTTCTGAACAAGTGTTACTGTTTTCTGCACAAAAGCGATTCTGCGAAGCAATGTGAACACTTGTGCTTCCCAGGCACAGAGAAGGTGCTAGCAGTGAATTCTCTGCCTGCCTTTCCCCAGTGCTCTGCAAGCTCTCCAGGACAACATAAAATCTGGGGCTCTGTGCTTTCTTTCGTTCTGAACAACTGTTACTGTTTTCTGCACAAAAGCGATTCTGCGAAGCAATGTGAACACTTCTGCTTCCCAGGCACAGAGAAGGTGCTAGCAGGGAATTCTCTGCCTGCCTTTCCCCAGTGCTCTGCAAGCTCTCCAGGACAACATAAAATCTGGGGCTCTGTGCTTTCTTTCGTTCTGAACAAGTGTTACTGTTCTCTGCACAAAAGCGATTCTGCGAAGCAATGTGAACACTTCTGCTTCCCAGGCACAGAGAAGGTGCTAGCAGGGAATTCTCTGCCTGCCTTTCCCCAGTGCTCTGCAAGCTCTCCAGGACAACATAAAATCTGGGGCTCTGTGCTTTCTTTCGTTCTGAACAAGTGTTACTGTTTTCTGCACAAAAGCGATTCTGCGAAGCAATGTGAACACTTGTGCTTCCCAGGCACAGAGAAGGTGCTAGCAGGGAATTCTCTGCCTGCCTTTCCCCAGTGCTCTGCAAGCTCTCCAGGACAACATAAAATCTGGGGCTCTGTGCTTTCTTTCGTTCTGAACAAGTGTTACTGTTTTCTGCACAAAAGCGATTCTGCGAAGCAATGTGAACACTTGTGCTTCCCAGGCACAGAGAAGGTGCTAGCAGGGAATTCTCTGCCTGCCTTTCCCCAGTGCTCTGCAAGCTCTCCAGGACAACATAAAATCTGGGGCTCTGTGCTTTCTTTCGTTCTGAACAAGTGTTACTGTTTTCTGCACAAAAGCGATTCTGCGAAGCAATGTGAACACTTGTGCTTCCCAGGCACAGAGAAGGTGCTAGCAGGGAATTCTCTGCCTGCCTTTCCCCAGTGCTCTGCAAGCTCTCCAGGACAACATAAAATCTGGGGCTCTGTGCTTTCTTTCGTTCTGAACAAGTGTTACTGTTTTCTGCACAAAAGCGATTCTGCGAAGCAATGTGAACACTTGTGCTTCCCAGGCACAGAGAAGGTGCTAGCAGGGAATTCTCTGCCTGCCTTTCCCCAGTGCTCTGCAAGCTCTCCAGGACAACATAAAATCTGGGGCTCTGTGCTTTCTTTCGTTCTGAACAAGTGTTACTGTTTTCTGCACAAAAGCGATTCTGCGAAGCAATGTGAACACTTGTGCTTCCCAGGCACAGAGAAGGTGCTAGCAGGGAATTCTCTGCCTGCCTTTCCCCAGTGCTCTGCAAGCTCTCCAGGACAACATAAAATCTGGGGCTCTGTGCTTTCTTTCGTTCTGAACAAGTGTTACTGTTTTCTGCACAAAAGCGATTCTGCGAAGCAATGTGAACACTTGTGCTTCCCAGGCACAGAGAAGGTGCTAGCAGTGAATTCTCTGCCTGCCTTTCCCCAGTGCTCTGCAAGCTCTCCAGGACAACATAAAATCTGGGGCTCTGTGCTTTCTTTCGTTCTGAACAACTGTTACTGTTTTCTGCACAAAAGCGATTCTGCGAAGCAATGTGAACACTTCTGCTTCCCAGGCACAGAGAAGGTGCTAGCAGGGAATTCTCTGCCTGCCTTTCCCCAGTGCTCTGCAAGCTCTCCAGGACAACATAAAATCTGGGGCTCTGTGCTTTCTTTCGTTCTGAACAAGTGTTACTGTTTTCTGCACAAAAGCGATTCTGCGAAGCAATGTGAACACTTCTGCTTCCCAGGCACAGAGAAGGTGCTAGCAGGGAATTCTCTGCCTGCCTTTCCCCAGTGCTCTGCAAGCTCTCCAGGACAACATAAAATCTGGGGCTCTGTGCTTTCTTTCGTTCTGAACAACTGTTACTGTTTTCTGCACAAAAGCGATTCTGCCAAGCAATGTGAACACTTCTGCTTCCCAGGCACAGAGAAGGTGCTAGCAGGGAATTCTCTGCCTGCCTTTCCCCAGTGCTCTGCAAGCTCTCCAGGACAACATAAAATCTGGGGCTCTGTGCTTTCTTTCGTTCTGAACAAGTGTTACTGTTTTCTGCACAAAAGCGATTCTGCGAAGCAATGTGAACACTTGTGCTTCCCAGGCACAGAGAAGGTGCTAGCAGGGAATTCTCTGCCTGCCTTTCCCCAGTGCTCTGCAAGCTCTCCAGGACAACATAAAATCTGGGGCTCTGTGCTTTCTTTCGTTCTGAACAAGTGTTACTGTTTTCTGCACAAAAGCGATTCTGCGAAGTAATGTGAACACTTGTGCTTCCCAGGCACAGAGAAGGTGCTAGCAGGGAATTCTCTGCCTGCCTTTCCCCAGTGCTCTGCAAGCTCTCCAGGACAACATAAAATCTGGGGCTCTGTGCTTTCTTTCGTTCTGAACAAGTGTTACTGTTTTCTGCACAAAAGCGATTCTGCCAAGCAATGTGAACAGGCACAGAGAAGGTGCTAGCAGGGAATTCTCTGCCTGCCTTTCCCCAGTGCTCTGCAAGCTCTCCAGGACAACATAAAATCTGGGGCTCTGTGCTTTCTTTCGTTCTGAACAAGTGTTACTGTTTTCTGCACAAAAGCGATTCTGCGAAGCAATGTGAACACTTCTGCTTCCCAGGCACAGAGAAGGTGCTAGCAGGGAATTCTGTGCCTGCCTTTCCTCAGTGCTCTGCAAGCTCTCCAGGACAACATAAAATCTGGGGTTCTGTGCTTTCTTTCATTCTGAACAAGTGTTACTGTTTTCTGCACAAAAGCGATTCTGCGAAGCAATGTGAACACTTCTGCTTCCCAGGCACAGAGAAGGTGCTAGCAGGGAATTCTCTGCCTGCCTTTCCCCAGTGCTCTGCAAGCTCTCCAGGACAACATAAAATCTGGGGCTCTGTGCTTTCTTTCGTTCTGAACAACTGTTACTGTTTTCTGCACAAAAGCGATTCTGCGAAGCAATGTGAACACTTCTGCTTCCCAGGCACAGAGAAGGTGCTAGCAGGGAATTCTCTGCCTGCCTTTCCCCAGTGCTCTGCAAGCTCTCCAGGACAACATAAAATCTGGGGCTCTGTGCTTTCTTTCGTTCTGAACAAGTGTTACTGTTTTCTGCACAAAAGCGATTCTGCGAAGCAATGTGAACACTTCTGCTTCCCAGGCACAGAGAAGGTGCTAGCAGGGAATTCTCTGCCTGCCTTTCCCCAGTGCTCTGCAAGCTCTCCAGGACAACATAAAATCTGGGGCTCTGTGCTTTCTTTCGTTCTGAACAAGTGTTACTTTTTTCTGCACAAAAGCGATTCTGCGAAGTAATGTGAACACTTGTGCTTCCCAGGCACAGAGAAGGTGCTAGCAGGGAATTCTCTGCCTGCCTTTCCCCAGTGCTCTGCAAGCTCTCCAGGACAACATAAAATCTGGGGTTCTGTGCTTTCTTTCGTTCTGAACAAGTGTTACTGTTTTCTGCACAAAAGCGATTCTGCGAAGCAATGTGAACAGGCACAGAGAAGGTGCTAGCAGGGAATTCTCTGCCTGCCTTTCCCCAGTGCTCTGCAAGCTCTCCAGGACAACAGCAAATCTGGGGCTCTGTGCTTTCTTTCGTTCTGAACAAGTGTTACTGTTTTCTGCACAAAAGCGATTCTGCGAAGCAATGTGAACACTTCTGCTTCCCAGGCACAGAGAAGGTGCTAGCAGGGAATTCTGTGCCTGCCTTTCCTCAGTGCTCTGCAAGCTCTCCAGGACAACATAAAATCTGGGGTTCTGTGCTTTCTTTCATTCTGAACAAGTGTTACTGTTTTCTGCACAAAAGCGATTCTGCGAAGCAATGTGAACACTTCTGCTTCCCAGGCACAGAGAAGGTGCTAGCAGGGAATTCTCTGCCTGCCTTTCCCCAGTGCTCTGCAAGCTCTCCAGGACAACATAAAATCTGGGGCTCTGTGCTTTCTTTCGTTCTGAACAACTGTTACTGTTTTCTGCACAAAAGCGATTCTGCGAAGCAATGTGAACACTTCTGCTTCCCAGGCACAGAGAAGGTGCTAGCAGGGAATTCTCTGCCTGCCTTTCCCCAGTGCTCTGCAAGCTCTCCAGGACAACATAAAATCTGGGGCTCTGTGCTTTCTTTCGTTCTGAACAAGTGTTACTGTTTTCTGCACAAAAGCGATTCTGCGAAGCAATGTGAACACTTGTGCTTCCCAGGCACAGAGAAGGTGCTAGCAGGGAATTCTCTGCCTGCCTTTCCCCAGTGCTCTGCAAGCTCTCCAGGACAACATAAAATCTGGGGCTCTGTGCTTTCTTTCGTTCTGAACAAGTGTTACTGTTTTCTGCACAAAAGCAATTCTGCGAAGCAATGTGAACACTTGTGCTTCCCAGGCACAGAGAAGGTGCTAGCAGGGAATTCTCTGCCTGCCTTTCCCCAGTGCTCTGCAAGCTCTCCAGGACAACATAAAATCTGGGGCTCTGTGCTTTCTTTCGTTCTGAACAAGTGTTACTGTTTTCTGCACAAAAGCGATTCTGCGAAGCAATGTGAACACTTGTGCTTCCCAGGCACAGAGAAGGTGCTAGCAGGGAATTCTCTGCCTGCCTTTCCCCAGTGCTCTGCAAGCTCTCCAGGACAACATAAAATCTGGGGCTCTGTGCTTTCTTTCGTTCTGAACAAGTGTTACTGTTTTCTGCACAAAAGCGATTCTGCGAAGCAATGTGAACAGGCACAGAGAAGGTGCTAGCAGGGAATTGTCTGCCTGCCTTTCCCCAGTGCTCTGCAAGCTCTCCAGGACAACATAAAATCTGGGGCTCTGTGCTTTCTTTCGTTCTGAACAAGTGTTACTGTTTTCTGCACAAAAGCGATTATGCGAAGCAATATGAACACTTGTGCTTCCCAGGCACATAGAAGGTGCTAGCAGGGAATTGTCTGCCTGCCTTTCCCCAGTGCTCTGCAAGCTCTCCAGGACAACATAAAATCTGGGGCTCTGTGCTTTCTTTCGTTCTGAACAAGTGTTACTGTTTTCTGCACAAAAGCGATTCTGCGAAGCAATGTGAACACTTCTGCTTCCCAGGCACAGAGAAGGTGCTAGCAGGGAATTCTCTGCCTGCCTTTCCCCAGTGCTCTGCAAGCTCTCCAGGACAACATAAAATCTGGGGCTCTGTGCTTTCTTTCGTTCTGAACAAGTGTTACTGTTTTCTGCACAAAAGCGATTCTGCGAAGCAATGTGAACACTTGTGCTTCCCAGGCACAGAGAAGGTGCTAGCAGGGAATTCTCTGCCTGCCTTTCCCCAGTGCTCTGCAAGCTCTCCAGGACAACATAAAATCTGGGGCTCTGTGCTTTCTTTCGTTCTGAACAAGTGTTACTGTTTTCTGCACAAAAGCGATTCTGCAAAGCAATGTGAACACTTGTGCTTCCCAGGCACAGAGAAGGTGCTAGCAGGGAATTCTCTGCCTGCCTTTCCCCAGTGCTCTGCAAGCTCTCCAGGACAACATAAAATCTGGGGCTCTGTGCTTTCTTTCGTTCTGAACAAGTGTTACTGTTTTCTGCACAAAAGCGATTCTGCGAAGCAATGTGAACAGGCACAGAGAAGGTGCTAGCAGGGAATTCTCTGCCTGCCTTTCCCCAGTGCTCTGCAAGCTCTCCAGGACAACAGCAAATCTGGGGCTCTGTGCTTTCTTTCGTTCTGAACAAGTGTTACTGTTTTCTGCACAAAAGCGATTTTGCGAAGCAATGTGAACACTTCTGCTTCCCAGGCACAGAGAAGGTGCTAGCAGGGAATTCTCTGCCTGCCTTTCCCCAGTGCTCTGCAAGCTCTCCAGGACAACATAAAATCTGGGGCTCTGTGCTTTCTTTCGTTCTGAACAAGTGTTACTGTTTTCTGCACAAAAGCGATTCTGCGAAGCAATGTGAACACTTCTGCTTCCCAGGCACAGAGAAGGTGCTAGCAGGGAATTCTCTGCCTGCCTTTCCCCAGTGCTCTGCAAGCTCTCCAGGACAACATAAAATCTGGGGCTCTGTGCTTTCTTTCGTTCTGAACAAGTGTTACTGTTTTCTGCACAAAAGCGATTCTGCGAAGAAAAGTGAACAGGCACAGAGAAGGTGCTAGCAGGGAATTCTCTGCCTGCCTTTCCCCAGTGCTCTGCAAGCTCTCCAGGACAACATAAAATCTGGGGCTCTGTGCTTTCTTTCGTTCTGAACAAGTGTTAGTGTTTTCTGCACAAAAGCGATTCTGCGAAGCAATGTGAACACTTGTGCTTCCCAGGCACAGAGAAGGTGCTAGCAGGGAATTCTCTGCCTGCCTTTCCCCAGTGCTCTGCAAGCTCTCCAGGACAACATAAAATCTGGGGCTCTGTGCTTTCTTTCGTTCTGAACAACTGTTACTGTTTTCTGCACAAAAGCGATTCTGCGAAGCAAAGTGAACACTACTGCTTCCCAGGCACAGAGAAGGTGCTAGCAGGGAAAACTCTGCCTGCCTTTCCCCAGTGCTCTGCAAGCTCTCCAGGACAACATAAAATCTGGGGCTCTGTGCTTTCTTTCGTTCTGAACAAGTGTTACTGTTTTCTGCACAAAAGCGATTCTGCGAAGAAAAGTGAACAGGCACAGAGAAGGTGCTAGCAGGGAATTCTCTGCCTGCCTTTCCTCAGTGCTCTGCAAGCTCTCCAGGACAACAGCAAATCTGGGGCTCTGTGCTTTCTTTCGTTCTGAACAAGTGTTACTGTTTTCTGCACAAAAGCGATTCTGCGAAGCAATGTGAACACTTGTGCTTCCCAGGCACAGAGAAGGTGCTAGCAGGGAATTCTCTGCCTGCCTTTCCCCAGTGCTCTGCAAGCTCTCCAGGACAACATAAAATCTGGGGCTCTGTGCTTTCTTTCGTTCTGAACAAGTGTTACTGTTTTCTGCACAAAAGCGATTCTGCGAAGTAATGTGAACACTTGTGCTTCCCAGGCACAGAGAAGGTGCTAGCAGGGAATTCTCTGCCTGCCTTTCCCCAGTGCTCTGCAAGCTCTCCAGGACAACATAAAATCTGGGGCTCTGTGCTTTCTTTCGTTCTGAACAACTGTTACTGTTTTCTGCACAAAAGCGATTCTGCGAAGCAATGTGAACACTTCTGCTTCCCAGGCACAGAGAAGGTGCTAGCAGGGAATTCTCTGCCTGCCTTTCCCCAGTGCTCTGCAAGCTCTCCAGGACAACATAAAATCTGGGGCTCTGTGCTTTCTTTCGTTCTGAACAAGTGTTACTGTTTTCTGCACAAAAGCGATTCTGCGAAGCAATGTGAACACTTGTGCTTCCCAGGCACAGAGAAGGTGCTAGCAGGGAATTCTCTGCCTGCCTTTCCCCAGTGCTCTGCAAGCTCTCCAGGACAACATAAAATCTGGGGCTCTGTGCTTTCTTTCGTTCTGAACAACTGTTACTGTTTTCTGCACAAAAGCGATTCTGCCAAGCAATGTGAACACTTGTGCTTCCCAGGCACAGAGAAGGTGCTAGCAGGGAATTCTCTGCCTGCCTTTCCCCAGTGCTCTGCAAGCTCTCCAGGACAACATAAAATCTGGGGCTCTGTGCTTTCTTTCGTTCTGAACAAGTGTTACTGTTTTCTGCACAAAAGCGATTCTGCGAAGCAATGTGAACACTTGTGCTTCCCAGGCACAGAGAAGGTGCTAGCAGGGAATTCTCTGCCTGCCTTTCCCCAGTGCTCTGCAAGCTCTCCAGGACAACATAAAATCTGGGGCTCTGTGCTTTCTTTCGTTCTGAACAAGTGTTACTGTTTTCTGCACAAAAGCGATTCTGCGAAGCAATGTGAACACTTCTGCTTCCCAGGCACAGAGAAGGTGCTAGCAGGGAATTCTCTGCCTGCCTTTCCCCAGTGCTCTGCAAGCTCTCCAGGAAAACATAAAATCTGGGGCTCTGTGCTTTCTTTCGTTCTGAACAAGTGTTACTGTTTTCTGCACAAAAGCGATTCTGCGAAGCAATGTGAACACTTGTGCTTCCCAGGCACAGAGAAGGTGCTAGCAGGGAATTCTCTGCCTGCCTTTCCCCAGTGCTCTGCAAGCTCTCCAGGACAACATAAAATCTGGGGCTCTGTGCTTTCTTTCGTTCTGAACAAGTGTTACTGTTTTCTGCACAAAAGCGATTCTGCGAAGCAATGTGAACACTTGTGCTTCCCAGGCACAGAGAAGGTGCTAGCAGGGAATTCTCTGCCTGCCTTTCCCCAGTGCTCTGCAAGCTCTCCAGGACAACATAAAATCTGGGGCTCTGTGCTTTCTTTCGTTCTGAACAAGTGTTACTGTTTTCTGCACAAAAGCGATTCTGCGAAGCAATGTGAACACTTGTGCTTCCCAGGCACAGAGAAGGTGCTAGCAGGGAATTCTCTGCCTGCCTTTCCCCAGTGCTCTGCAAGCTCTCCAGGACAACATAAAATCTGGGGCTCTGTGCTTTCTTTCGTTCTGAACAAGTGTTACTGTTTTCTGCACAAAAGCGATTCTGCGAAGCAATGTGAACACTTGTGCTTCCCAGGCACAGAGAAGGTGCTAGCAGGGAATTCTCTGCCTGCCTTTCCCCAGTGCTCTGCAAGCTCTCCAGGACAACATAAAATCTGGGGCTCTGTGCTTTCTTTCGTTCTGAACAAGTGTTACTGTTTTCTGCACAAAAGCGATTCTGCGAAGCAATGTGAACAGGCACAGAGAAGGTGCTAGCAGGGAATTGTCTGCCTGCCTTTCCCCAGTGCTCTGCAAGCTCTCCAGGACAACATAAAATCTGGGGCTCTGTGCTTTCTTTCGTTCTGAACAAGTGTTACTGTTTTCTGCACAAAAGCGATTATGCGAAGCAATATGAACACTTGTGCTTCCCAGGCACATAGAAGGTGCTAGCAGGGAATTGTCTGCCTGCCTTTCCCCAGTGCTCTGCAAGCTCTCCAGGACAACATAAAATCTGGGGCTCTGTGCTTTCTTTCGTTCTGAACAAGTGTTACTGTTTTCTGCACAAAAGCGATTCTGCGAAGCAATGTGAACACTTCTGCTTCCCAGGCACAGAGAAGGTGCTAGCAG
This sequence comes from Strix uralensis, assembly GCF_047716275.1. NCBI lineage: Eukaryota > Metazoa > Chordata > Aves > Strigiformes > Strigidae > Strix > Strix uralensis. The sequence continues at coordinate 61,700 of NW_027436878.1, forward strand.
GGAATTCTCTGCCTGCCTTTCCCCAGTGCTCTGCAAGCTCTCCAGGACAACATAAAATCTGGGGCTCTGTGCTTTCTTTCGTTCTGAACAAGTGTTACTGTTTTCTGCACAAAAGCGATTCTGCGAAGCAATGTGAACACTTGTGCTTCCCAGGCACAGAGAAGGTGCTAGCAGGGAATTCTCTGCCTGCCTTTCCCCAGTGCTCTGCAAGCTCTCCAGGACAACATAAAATCTGGGGCTCTGTGCTTTCTTTCGTTCTGAACAACTGTTACTGTTTTCTGCACAAAAGCGATTCTGCCAAGCAATGTGAACACTTGTGCTTCCCAGGCACAGAGAAGGTGCTAGCAGGGAATTCTCTGCCTGCCTTTCCCCAGTGCTCTGCAAGCTCTCCAGGACAACATAAAATCTGGGGCTCTGTGCTTTCTTTCGTTCTGAACAAGTGTTACTGTTTTCTGCACAAAAGCGATTCTGCGAAGCAATGTGAACACTTGTGCTTCCCAGGCACAGAGAAGGTGCTAGCAGGGAATTCTCTGCCTGCCTTTCCCCAGTGCTCTGCAAGCTCTCCAGGACAACATAAAATCTGGGGCTCTGTGCTTTCTTTCGTTCTGAACAAGTGTTACTGTTTTCTGCACAAAAGCGATTCTGCGAAGCAATGTGAACACTTGTGCTTCCCAGGCACAGAGAAGGTGCTAGCAGGGAATTCTCTGCCTGCCTTTCCCCAGTGCTCTGCAAGCTCTCCAGGACAACATAAAATCTGGGGCTCTGTGCTTTCTTTCGTTCTGAACAAGTGTTACTGTTTTCTGCACAAAAGCGATTCTGCGAAGCAATGTGAACAGGCACAGAGAAGGTGCTAGCAGGGAATTGTCTGCCTGCCTTTCCCCAGTGCTCTGCAAGCTCTCCAGGACAACATAAAATCTGGGGCTCTGTGCTTTCTTTCGTTCTGAACAAGTGTTACTGTTTTCTGCACAAAAGCGATTATGCGAAGCAATATGAACACTTGTGCTTCCCAGGCACATAGAAGGTGCTAGCAGGGAATTGTCTGCCTGCCTTTCCCCAGTGCTCTGCAAGCTCTCCAGGACAACATAAAATCTGGGGCTCTGTGCTTTCTTTCGTTCTGAACAAGTGTTACTGTTTTCTGCACAAAAGCGATTCTGCGAAGCAATGTGAACACTTCTGCTTCCCAGGCACAGAGAAGGTGCTAGCAGGGAATTCTCTGCCTGCCTTTCCCCAGTGCTCTGCAAGCTCTCCAGGACAACATAAAATCTGGGGCTCTGTGCTTTCTTTCGTTCTGAACAAGTGTTACTGTTTTCTGCACAAAAGCGATTCTGCGAAGCAATGTGAACACTTGTGCTTCCCAGGCACAGAGAAGGTGCTAGCAGGGAATTCTCTGCCTGCCTTTCCCCAGTGCTCTGCAAGCTCTCCAGGACAACATAAAATCTGGGGCTCTGTGCTTTCTTTCGTTCTGAACAAGTGTTACTGTTTTCTGCACAAAAGCGATTCTGCAAAGCAATGTGAACACTTGTGCTTCCCAGGCACAGAGAAGGTGCTAGCAGGGAATTCTCTGCCTGCCTTTCCCCAGTGCTCTGCAAGCTCTCCAGGACAACATAAAATCTGGGGCTCTGTGCTTTCTTTCGTTCTGAACAAGTGTTACTGTTTTCTGCACAAAAGCGATTCTGCGAAGCAATGTGAACAGGCACAGAGAAGGTGCTAGCAGGGAATTCTCTGCCTGCCTTTCCCCAGTGCTCTGCAAGCTCTCCAGGACAACAGCAAATCTGGGGCTCTGTGCTTTCTTTCGTTCTGAACAAGTGTTACTGTTTTCTGCACAAAAGCGATTTTGCGAAGCAATGTGAACACTTCTGCTTCCCAGGCACAGAGAAGGTGCTAGCAGGGAATTCTCTGCCTGCCTTTCCCCAGTGCTCTGCAAGCTCTCCAGGACAACATAAAATCTGGGGCTCTGTGCTTTCTTTCGTTCTGAACAAGTGTTACTGTTTTCTGCACAAAAGCGATTCTGCGAAGCAATGTGAACACTTCTGCTTCCCAGGCACAGAGAAGGTGCTAGCAGGGAATTCTCTGCCTGCCTTTCCCCAGTGCTCTGCAAGCTCTCCAGGACAACATAAAATCTGGGGCTCTGTGCTTTCTTTCGTTCTGAACAAGTGTTACTGTTTTCTGCACAAAAGCGATTCTGCGAAGAAAAGTGAACAGGCACAGAGAAGGTGCTAGCAGGGAATTCTCTGCCTGCCTTTCCCCAGTGCTCTGCAAGCTCTCCAGGACAACATAAAATCTGGGGCTCTGTGCTTTCTTTCGTTCTGAACAAGTGTTAGTGTTTTCTGCACAAAAGCGATTCTGCGAAGCAATGTGAACACTTGTGCTTCCCAGGCACAGAGAAGGTGCTAGCAGGGAATTCTCTGCCTGCCTTTCCCCAGTGCTCTGCAAGCTCTCCAGGACAACATAAAATCTGGGGCTCTGTGCTTTCTTTCGTTCTGAACAACTGTTACTGTTTTCTGCACAAAAGCGATTCTGCGAAGCAAAGTGAACACTACTGCTTCCCAGGCACAGAGAAGGTGCTAGCAGGGAAAACTCTGCCTGCCTTTCCCCAGTGCTCTGCAAGCTCTCCAGGACAACATAAAATCTGGGGCTCTGTGCTTTCTTTCGTTCTGAACAAGTGTTACTCTTTTCTGCACAAAAGCGATTCTGCGAAGAAAAGTGAACAGGCACAGAGAAGGTGCTAGCAGGGAATTCTCTGCCTGCCTTTCCTCAGTGCTCTGCAAGCTCTCCAGGACAACAGCAAATCTGGGGCTCTGTGCTTTCTTTCGTTCTGAACAAGTGTTACTGTTTTCTGCACAAAAGCGATTCTGCGAAGCAATGTGAACACTTGTGCTTCCCAGGCACAGAGAAGGTGCTAGCAGGGAATTCTCTGCCTGCCTTTCCCCAGTGCTCTGCAAGCTCTCCAGGACAACATAAAATCTGGGGCTCTGTGCTTTCTTTCGTTCTGAACAAGTGTTACTGTTTTCTGCACAAAAGCGATTCTGCGAAGTAATGTGAACACTTGTGCTTCCCAGGCACAGAGAAGGTGCTAGCAGGGAATTCTCTGCCTGCCTTTCCCCAGTGCTCTGCAAGCTCTCCAGGACAACATAAAATCTGGGGCTCTGTGCTTTCTTTCGTTCTGAACAACTGTTACTGTTTTCTGCACAAAAGCGATTCTGCGAAGCAATGTGAACACTTCTGCTTCCCAGGCACAGAGAAGGTGCTAGCAGGGAATTCTCTGCCTGCCTTTCCCCAGTGCTCTGCAAGCTCTCCAGGACAACATAAAATCTGGGGCTCTGTGCTTTCTTTCGTTCTGAACAAGTGTTACTGTTTTCTGCACAAAAGCGATTCTGCGAAGCAATGTGAACACTTGTGCTTCCCAGGCACAGAGAAGGTGCTAGCAGGGAATTCTCTGCCTGCCTTTCCCCAGTGCTCTGCAAGCTCTCCAGGACAACATAAAATCTGGGGCTCTGTGCTTTCTTTCGTTCTGAACAAGTGTTACTGTTTTCTGCACAAAAGCGATTCTGCGAAGCAATGTGAACACTTGTGCTTCCCAGGCACAGAGAAGGTGCTAGCAGGGAATTCTCTGCCTGCCTTTCCCCAGTGCTCTGCAAGCTCTCCAGGACAACATAAAATCTGGGGCTCTGTGCTTTCTTTCGTTCTGAACAAGTGTTACTGTTTTCTGCACAAAAGCGATTCTGCGAAGCAATGTGAACACTTGTGCTTCCCAGGCACAGAGAAGGTGCTAGCAGGGAATTCTCTGCCTGCCTTTCCCCAGTGCTCTGCAAGCTCTCCAGGACAACATAAAATCTGGGGCTCTGTGCTTTCTTTCGTTCTGAACAAGTGTTACTGTTTTCTGCACAAAAGCGATTCTGCGAAGCAATGTGAACACTTCTGCTTCCCAGGCACAGAGAAGGTGCTAGCAGGGAATTCTCTGCCTGCCTTTCCCCAGTGCTCTGCAAGCTCTCCAGGAAAACATAAAATCTGGGGCTCTGTGCTTTCTTTCGTTCTGAACAAGTGTTACTGTTTTCTGCACAAAAGCGATTCTGCGAAGCAATGTGAACACTTGTGCTTCCCAGGCACAGAGAAGGTGCTAGCAGGGAATTCTCTGCCTGCCTTTCCCCAGTGCTCTGCAAGCTCTCCAGGACAACATAAAATCTGGGGCTCTGTGCTTTCTTTCGTTCTGAACAAGTGTTACTGTTTTCTGCACAAAAGCGATTCTGCGAAGCAATGTGAACACTTGTGCTTCCCAGGCACAGAGAAGGTGCTAGCAGGGAATTCTCTGCCTGCCTTTCCCCAGTGCTCTGCAAGCTCTCCAGGACAACATAAAATCTGGGGCTCTGTGCTTTCTTTCGTTCTGAACAAGTGTTACTGTTTTCTGCACAAAAGCGATTCTGCGAAGCAATGTGAACACTTGTGCTTCCCAGGCACAGAGAAGGTGCTAGCAGGGAATTCTCTGCCTGCCTTTCCCCAGTGCTCTGCAAGCTCTCCAGGACAACATAAAATCTGGGGCTCTGTGCTTTCTTTCGTTCTGAACAAGTGTTACTGTTTTCTGCACAAAAGCGATTCTGCGAAGCAATGTGAACACTTCTGCTTCCCAGGCACAGAGAAGGTGCTAGCAGGGAATTCTCTGCCTGCCTTTCCCCAGTGCTCTGCAAGCTCTCCAGGACAACATAAAATCTGGGGCTCTGTGCTTTCTTTCGTTCTGAACAAGTGTTACTGTTTTCTGCACAAAAGCGATTCTGCGAAGCAATGTGAACACTTCTGCTTCCCAGGCACAGAGAAGGTGCTAGCAGGGAATTCTCTGCCTGCCTTTCCCCAGTGCTCTGCAAGCTCTCCAGGACAACATAAAATCTGGGGCTCTGTGCTTTCTTTCGTTCTGAACAACTGTTACTGTTTTCTGCACAAAAGCCATTCTGCCAAGCAATGTGAACACTTCTGCTTCCCAGGCACAGAGAAGGTGCTAGCAGGGAATTCTCTGCCTGCCTTTCCCCAGTGCTCTGCAAGCTCTCCAGGACAACATAAAATCTGGGGCTCTGTGCTTTCTTTCGTTCTGAACAAGTGTTACTGTTTTCTGCACAAAAGCGATTCTGCGAAGCAATGTGAACAGGCACAGAGAAGGTGCTAGCAGGGAATTCTCTGCCTGCCTTTCCCCAGTGCTCTGCAAGCTCTCCAGGACAACATAAAATCTGGGGCTCTGTGCTTTCTTTCGTTCTGAACAAGTGTTACTGTTTTCTGCACAAAAGCGATTCTGCGAAGCAATGTGAACACTTCTGCTTCCCAGGCACAGAGAAGGTGCTAGCAGGGAATTCTGTGCCTGCCTTTCCTCAGTGCTCTGCAAGCTCTCCAGGACAACATAAAATCTGGGGTTCTGTGCTTTCTTTCATTCTGAACAAGTGTTACTGTTTTCTGCACAAAAGCGATTCTGCGAAGCAATGTGAACACTTGTGCTTCCCAGGCACAGAGAAGGTGCTAGCAGGGAATTCTCTGCCTGCCTTTCCCCAGTGCTCTGCAAGCTCTCCAGGACAACATAAAATCTGGGGCTCTGTGCTTTCTTTCGTTCTGAACAAGTGTTACTGTTTTCTGCACAAAAGCGATTCTGCGAAGCAATGTGAACACTTCTGCTTCCCAGGCACAGAGAAGGTGCTAGCAGGGAATTCTCTGCCTGCCTTTCCCCAGTGCTCTGCAAGCTCTCCAGGACAACATAAAATCTGGGGCTCTGTGCTTTCTTTCGTTCTGAACAAGTGTTACTGTTTTCTGCACAAAAGCGATTCTGCGAAGCAATGTGAACACTAGTGCTTCCCAGGCACAGAGAAGGTGCTAGCAGGGAATTCTCTGCCTGCCTTTCCCCAGTGCTCTGCAAGCTCTCCAGGACAACATAAAATCTGGGGCTCTGTGCTTTCTTTCGTTCTGAACAAGTGTTACTGTTTTCTGCACAAAAGCGATTCTGCGAAGCAATGTGAACACTTGTGCTTCCCAGGCACAGAGAAGGTGCTAGCAGGGAATTCTCTGCCTGCCTTTCCCCAGTGCTCTGCAAGCTCTCCAGGACAACATAAAATCTGGGGCTCTGTGCTTTCTTTCGTTCTGAACAAGTGTTACTGTTTTCTGCACAAAAGCGATTCTGCGAAGCAATGTGAACACTTGTGCTTCCCAGGCACAGAGAAGGTGCTAGCAGGGAATTCTCTGCCTGCCTTTCCCCAGTGCTCTGCAAGCTCTCCAGGACAACATAAAATCTGGGGCTCTGTGCTTTCTTTCGTTCTGAACAAGTGTTACTGTTTTCTGCACAAAAGCGATTCTGCGAAGCAATGTGAACACTTGTGCTTCCCAGGCACAGAGAAGGTGCTAGCAGGGAATTCTCTGCCTGCCTTTCCCCAGTGCTCTGCAAGCTCTCCAGGACAACATAAAATCTGGGGCTCTGTGCTTTCTTTCGTTCTGAACAAGTGTTACTGTTTTCTGCACAAAAGCGATTCTGCGAAGCAATGTGAACACTTGTGCTTCCCAGGCACAGAGAAGGTGCTAGCAGGGAATTCTCTGCCTGCCTTTCCCCAGTGCTCTGCAAGCTCTCCAGGACAACATAAAATCTGGGGCTCTGTGCTTTCTTTCGTTCTGAACAAGTGTTACTGTTTTCTGCACAAAAGCGATTCTGCGAAGCAATGTGAACACTTGTGCTTCCCAGGCACAGAGAAGGTGCTAGCAGGGAATTCTCTGCCTGCCTTTCCCCAGTGCTCTGCAAGCTCTCCAGGACAACATAAAATCTGGGGCTCTGTGCTTTCTTTCGTTCTGAACAAGTGTTACTGTTTTCTGCACAAAAGCGATTCTGCGAAGCAATGTGAACACTTGTGCTTCCCAGGCACAGAGAAGGTGCTAGCAGTGAATTCTCTGCCTGCCTTTCCCCAGTGCTCTGCAAGCTCTCCAGGACAACATAAAATCTGGGGCTCTGTGCTTTCTTTCGTTCTGAACAAGTGTTACTGTTTTCTGCACAAAAGCGATTCTGCGAAGCAATGTGAACACTTGTGCTTCCCAGGCACAGAGAAGGTGCTAGCAGGGAATTCTCTGCCTGCCTTTCCCCAGTGCTCTGCAAGCTCTCCAGGACAACATAAAATCTGGGGCTCTGTGCTTTCTTTCGTTCTGAACAAGTGTTACTGTTTTCTGCACAAAAGCGATTCTGCGAAGCAATGTGAACACTTGTGCTTCCCAGGCACAGAGAAGGTGCTAGCAGGGAATTCTCTGCCTGCCTTTCCCCAGTGCTCTGCAAGCTCTCCAGGACAACATAAAATCTGGGGCTCTGTGCTTTCTTTCGTTCTGAACAAGTGTTACTGTTTTCTGCACAAAAGCGATTCTGCGAAGCAATGTGAACACTTGTGCTTCCCAGGCACAGAGAAGGTGCTAGCAGGGAATTCTCTGCCTGCCTTTCCCCAGTGCTCTGCAAGCTCTCCAGGACAACATAAAATCTGGGGCTCTGTGCTTTCTTTCGTTCTGAACAAGTGTTACTGTTTTCTGCACAAAAGCGATTCTGCGAAGCAATGTGAACACTTCTGCTTCCCAGGCACAGAGAAGGTGCTAGCAGGGAATTCTCTGCCTGCCTTTCCCCAGTGCTCTGCAAGCTCTCCAGGACAACATAAAATCTGGGGCTCTGTGCTTTCTTTCGTTCTGAACAAGTGTTACTGTTTTCTGCACAAAAGCGATTCTGCGAAGCAATGTGAACACTTCTGCTTCCCAGGCACAGAGAAGGTGCTAGCAGGGAATTCTCTGCCTGCCTTTCCCCAGTGCTCTGCAAGCTCTCCAGGACAACATAAAATCTGGGGCTCTGTGCTTTCTTTCGTTCTGAACAAGTGTTACTGTTTTCTGCACAAAAGCGATTCTGCGAAGCAATGTGAACAGGCACAGAGAAGGTGCTAGCAGGGAATTCTCTGCCTGCCTTTCCCCAGTGCTCTGCAAGCTCTCCAGGACAACATAAAATCTGGGGCTCTGTGCTTTCTTTCGTTCTGAACAAGTGTTACTGTTTTCTGCACAAAAGCGATTCTGCGAAGCAATGTGAACACTTCTGCTTCCCAGGCACAGAGAAGGTGCTAGCAGGGAATTCTGTGCCTGCCTTTCCTCAGTGCTCTGCAAGCTCTCCAGGACAACATAAAATCTGGGGCTCTGTGCTTTCTTTCGTTCTGAACAAGTGTTACTGTTTTCTGCACAAAAGCGATTCTGCGAAGCAATGTGAACACTTGTGCTTCCCAGGCACAGAGAAGGTGCTAGCAGGGAATTCTCTGCCTGCCTTTCCCCAGTGCTCTGCAAGCTCTCCAGGACAACATAAAATCTGGGGCTCTGTGCTTTCTTTCGTTCTGAACAAGTGTTACTGTTTTCTGCACAAAAGCGATTCTGCGAAGCAATGTGAACACTTGTGCTTCCCAGGCACAGAGAAGGTGCTAGCAGGGAATTCTCTGCCTGCCTTTCCCCAGTGCTCTGCAAGCTCTCCAGGACAACATAAAATCTGGGGCTCTGTGCTTTCTTTTGTTCTGAACAAGTGTTACTGTTTTCTGCACAAAAGCGATTCTGCGAAGCAATGTGAACACTTCTGCTTCCCAGGCACAGAGAAGGTGCTAGCAGGGAATTCTCTGCCTGCCTTTCCCCAGTGCTCTGCAAGCTCTCCAGGACAACATAAAATCTGGGGCTCTGTGCTTTCTTTCGTTCTGAACAAGTGTTACTGTTTTCTGCACAAAAGCGATTCTGCGAAGCAATGTGAACACTTCTGCTTCCCAGGCACAGAGAAGGTGCTAGCAGGGAATTCTCTGCCTGCCTTTCCCCAGTGCTCTGCAAGCTCTCCAGGACAACATAAAATCTGGGGCTCTGTGCTTTCTTTCGTTCTGAACAAGTGTTACTGTTTTCTGCACAAAAGCGATTCTGCGAAGCAATGTGAACAGGCACAGAGAAGGTGCTAGCAGGGAATTCTGTGCCTGCCTTTCCTCAGTGCTCTGCAAGCTCTCCAGGACAACATAAAATCTGGGGTTCTGTGCTTTCTTTCATTCTGAACAAGTGTTACTGTTTTCTGCACAAAAGCGATTCTGCGAAGCAATGTGAACACTTGTGCTTCCCAGGCACAGAGAAGGTGCTAGCAGGGAATTCTGTGCCTGCCTTTCCTCAGTGCTCTGCAAGCTCTCCAGGACAACATAAAATCTGGGGTTCTGTGCTTTCTTTCATTCTGAACAAGTGTTACTGTTTTCTGCACAAAAGCGATTCTGCGAAGCAATGTGAACACTTCTGCTTCCCAGGCACAGAGAAGGTGCTAGCAGGGAATTCTCTGCCTGCCTTTCCCCAGTGCTCTGCAAGCTCTCCAGGACAACATAAAATCTGGGGCTCTGTGCTTTCTTTCGTTCTGAACAACTGTTACTGTTTTCTGCACAAAAGCGATTCTGCGAAGCAATGTGAACACTTGTGCTTCCCAGGCACAGAGAAGGTGCTAGCAGGGAATTCTCTGCCTGCCTTTCCCCAGTGCTCTGCAAGCTCTCCAGGACAACATAAAATCTGGGGCTCTGTGCTTTCTTTCGTTCTGAACAAGTGTTACTGTTTTCTGCACAAAAGCGATTCTGCGAAGCAATGTGAACACTTGTGCTTCCCAGGCACAGAGAAGGTGCTAGCAGGGAATTCTCTGCCTGCCTTTCCCCAGTGCTCTGCAAGCTCTCCAGGACAACATAAAATCTGGGGCTCTGTGCTTTCTTTCGTTCTGAACAAGTGTTACTGTTTTCTGCACAAAAGCGATTCTGCGAAGCAATGTGAACACTTCTGCTTCCCAGGCACAGAGAAGGTGCTAGCAGGGAATTCTCTGCCTGCCTTTCCCCAGTGCTCTGCAAGCTCTCCAGGACAACATAAAATCTGGGGCTCTGTGCTTTCTTTCGTTCTGAACAAGTGTTACTGTTTTCTGCACAAAAGCGATTCTGCGAAGCAATGTGAACACTTGTGCTTCCCAGGCACAGAGAAGGTGCTAGCAGGGAATTCTCTGCCTGCCTTTCCCCAGTGCTCTGCAAGCTCTCCAGGACAACATAAAATCTGGGGCTCTGTGCTTTCTTTCGTTCTGAACAAGTGTTACTGTTTTCTGCACAAAAGCGATTCTGCGAAGCAATGTGAACACTTGTGCTTCCCAGGCACAGAGAAGGTGCTAGCAGGGAATTCTCTGCCTGCCTTTCCCCAGTGCTCTGCAAGCTCTCCAGGACAACATAAAATCTGGGGCTCTGTGCTTTCTTTCGTTCTGAACAACTGTTACTGTTTTCTGCACAAAAGCGATTCTGCAAAGCAATGTGAACACTTGTGCTTCCCAGGCACAGAGAAGGTGCTAGCAGGGAATTCTCTGCCTGCCTTTCCCCAGTGCTCTGCAAGCTCTCCAGGACAACATAAAATCTGGGGCTCTGTGCTTTCTTTCGTTCTGAACAAGTGTTACTGTTTTCTGCACAAAAGCGATTCTGCGAAGCAATGTGAACACTTGTGCTTCCCAGGCACAGAGAAGGTGCTAGCAGGGAATTCTCTGCCTGCCTTTCCCCAGTGCTCTGCAAGCTCTCCAGGACAACATAAAATCTGGGGCTCTGTGCTTTCTTTCGTTCTGAACAAGTGTTACTGTTTTCTGCACAAAAGCGATTCTGCGAAGCAATGTGAACACTTGTGCTTCCCAGGCACAGAGAAGGTGGTAGCAGGGAATTCTCTGCCTGCCTTTCCCCAGTGCTCTGCAAGCTCTCCAGGACAACATAAAATCTGGGGCTCTGTGCTTTCTTTCATTCTGAACAAGTGTTACTGTTTTCTGCACAAAAGCGATTCTGCGAAGCAATGTGAACACTTGTGCTTCCCAGGCACAGAGAAGGTGCTAGCAGGGAATTCTCTGCCTGCCTTTCCCCAGTGCTCTGCAAGCTCTCCAGGACAACATAAAATCTGGGGCTCTGTGCTTTCTTTCGTTCTGAACAAGTGTTACTGTTTTCTGCACAAAAGCGATTCTGCGAAGCAATGTGAACACTTCTGCCTCCCAGGCACAGAGAAGGTGCTAGCAGGGAATTCTCTGCCTGCCTTTCCCCAGTGCTCTGCAAGCTCTCCAGGACAACATAAAATCTGGGCCTCTGTGCTTTCTTTCGTTCTGAACAAGTGTTACTGTTTTCTGCACAAAAGCGATTCTGCGAAGAAAAGTGAACAGGCACAGAGAAGGTGCTAGCAGGGAATTCTCTGCCTGCCTTTCCTCAGTGCTCTGCAAGCTCTCCAGGACAACAGCAAATCTGGGGCTCTGTGCTTTCTTTCGTTCTGAACAAGTGTTACTGTTTTCTGCACAAAAGCGATTCTGCGAAGCAATGTGAACACTTGTGCTTCCCAGGCACAGAGAAGGTGCTAGCAGGGAATTCTCTGCCTGCCTTTCCCCAGTGCTCTGCAAGCTCTCCAGGACAACATAAAATCTGGGGCTCTGTGCTTTCTTTCGTTCTGAACAAGTGTTACTGTTTTCTGCACAAAAGCGATTCTGCGAAGCAATGTGAACAGGCACAGAGAAGGTGCTAGCAGGGAATTCTCTGCCTGCCTTTCCCCAGTGCTCTGCAAGCTCTCCAGGACAACATAAAATCTGGGGCTCTGTGCTTTCTTTCGTTCTGAACAAGTGTTACTGTTTTCTGCACAAAAGCGATTCTGCGAAGCAATGTGAACACTTCTGCTTCCCAGGCACAGAGAAGGTGCTAGCAGGGAATTCTCTGCCTGCCTTTCCTCAGTGCTCTGCAAGCTCTCCAGGACAACATAAAATCTGGGGTTCTGTGCTTTCTTTCATTCTGAACAAGTGTTACTGTTTTCTGCACAAAAGCGATTCTGCGAAGCAATGTGAACACTTCTGCTTCCCAGGCACAGAGAAGGTGCTAGCAGGGAATTCTCTGCCTGCCTTTCCCCAGTGCTCTGCAAGCTCTCCAGGACAACATAAAATCTGGGGCTCTGTGCTTTCTTTCGTTCTGAACAAGTGTTACTGTTTTCTGCACAAAAGCGATTCTGCGAAGCAATGTGAACACTTCTGCTTCCCAGGCACAGAGAAGGTGCTAGCAGGGAATTCTCTGCCTGCCTTTCCCCAGTGCTCTGCAAGCTCTCCAGGACAACATAAAATCTGGGGCTCTGTGCTTTCTTTCGTTCTGAACAAGTGTTACTGTTTTCTGCACAAAAGCGATTCTGCGAAGCAATGTGAACACTTCTGCTTCCCAGGCACAGAGAAGGTGCTAGCAGGGAATTCTGTGCCTGCCTTTCCTCAGTGCTCTGCAAGCTCTCCAGGACAACATAAAATCTGGGGCTCTGTGCTTTCTTTCGTTCTGAACAAGTGTTACTGTTTTCTGCACAAAAGCGATTCTGCGAAGCAATGTGAACACTTCTGCTTCCCAGGCACAGAGAAGGTGCTAGCAGGGAATTCTCTGCCTGCCTTTCCCCAGTGCTCTGCAAGCTCTCCAGGACAACATAAAATCTGGGGCTCTGTGCTTTCTTTCGTTCTGAACAACTGTTACTGTTTTCTGCACAAAAGCGATTCTGCCAAGCAATGTGAACACTTCTGCTTCCCAGGCACAGAGAAGGTGCTAGCAGGGAATTCTCTGCCTGCCTTTCCCCAGTGCTCTGCAAGCTCTCCAGGACAACATAAAATCTGGGGCTCTGTGCTTTCTTTCGTTCTGAACAAGTGTTACTGTTTTCTGCACAAAAGCGATTCTGCGAAGCAATGTGAACACTTGTGCTTCCCAGGCACAGAGAAGGTGCTAGCAGGGAATTCTCTGCCTGCCTTTCCCCAGTGCTCTGCAAGCTCTCCAGGACAACATAAAATCTGGGGCTCTGTGCTTTCTTTCGTTCTGAACAAGTGTTACTTTTTTCTGCACAAAAGCGATTCTGCGAAGTAATGTGAACACTTGTGCTTCCCAGGCACAGAGAAGGTGCTAGCAGGGAATTCTCTGCCTGCCTTTCCCCAGTGCTCTGCAAGCTCTCCAGGACAACATAAAATCTGGGGTTCTGTGCTTTCTTTCGTTCTGAACAAGTGTTACTGTTTTCTGCACAAAAGCGATTCTGCGAAGCAATGTGAATAGGCACAGAGAAGGTGCTAGCAGGGAATTCTCTGCCTGCCTTTCCCCAGTGCTCTGCAAGCTCTCCAGGACAACATAAAATCTGGGGCTCTGTGCTTTCTTTCGTTCTGAACAAGTGTTACTGTTTTCTGCACAAAAGCGATTCTGCGAAGCAATGTGAACACTTCTGCTTCCCAGGCACAGAGAAGGTGCTAGCAGGGAATTCTGTGCCTGCCTTTCCTCAGTGCTCTGCAAGCTCTCCAGGACAACATAAAATCTGGGGTTCTGTGCTTTCTTTCATTCTGAACAAGTGTTACTGTTTTCTGCACAAAAGCGATTCTGCGAAGCAATGTGAACACTTGTGCTTCCCAGGCACAGAGAAGGTGCTAGCAGGGAATTCTCTGCCTGCCTTTCCCCAGTGCTCTGCAAGCTCTCCAGGACAACATAAAATCTGGGGCTCTGTGCTTTCTTTCGTTCTGAACAAGTGTTACTGTTTTCTGCACAAAAGCGATTCTGCGAAGCAATGTGAACACTTCTGCTTCCCAGGCACAGAGAAGGTGCTAGCAGGGAATTCTCTGCCTGCCTTTCCCCAGTGCTCTGCAAGCTCTCCAGGACAACATAAAATCTGGGGCTCTGTGCTTTCTTTCGTTCTGAACAAGTGTTACTGTTTTCTGCACAAAAGCGATTCTGCGAAGCAATGTGAACACTTGTGCTTCCCAGGCACAGAGAAGGTGCTAGCAGGGAATTCTCTGCCTGCCTTTCCCCAGTGCTCTGCAAGCTCTCCAGGACAACATAAAATCTGGGGCTCTGTGCTTTCTTTCGTTCTGAACAAGTGTTACTGTTTTCTGCACAAAAGCGATTCTGCGAAGCAATGTGAACACTTGTGCTTCCCAGGCACAGAGAAGGTGCTAGCAGGGAATTCTCTGCCTGCCTTTCCCCAGTGCTCTGCAAGCTCTCCAGGACAACATAAAATCTGGGGCTCTGTGCTTTCTTTCGTTCTGAACAAGTGTTACTGTTTTCTGCACAAAAGCGATTCTGCGAAGCAATGTGAACACTTGTGCTTCCCAGGCACAGAGAAGGTGCTAGCAGGGAATTCTCTGCCTGCCTTTCCCCAGTGCTCTGCAAGCTCTCCAGGACAACATAAAATCTGGGGCTCTGTGCTTTCTTTCGTTCTGAACAAGTGTTACTGTTTTCTGCACAAAAGCGATTCTGCGAAGCAATGTGAACACTTGTGCTTCCCAGGCACAGAGAAGGTGCTAGCAGGGAATTCTCTGCCTGCCTTTCCCCAGTGCTCTGCAAGCTCTCCAGGACAACATAAAATCTGGGGCTCTGTGCTTTCTTTCGTTCTGAACAAGTGTTACTGTTTTCTGCACAAAAGCGATTCTGCGAAGCAATGTGAACACTTGTGCTTCCCAGGCACAGAGAAGGTGCTAGCAGGGAATTCTCTGCCTGCCTTTCCCCAGTGCTCTGCAAGCTCTCCAGGACAACATAAAATCTGGGGCTCTGTGCTTTCTTTCGTTCTGAACAAGTGTTACTGTTTTCTGCACAAAAGCGATTCTGCGAAGCAATGTGAACAGGCACAGAGAAGGTGCTAGCAGGGAATTGTCTGCCTGCCTTTCCCCAGTGCTCTGCAAGCTCTCCAGGACAACATAAAATCTGGGGCTCTGTGCTTTCTTTCGTTCTGAACAAGTGTTACTGTTTTCTGCACAAAAGCGATTCTGCGAAGCAATATGAACACTTGTGCTTCCCAGGCACAGAGAAGGTGCTAGCAGGGAATTGTCTGCCTGCCTTTCCCCAGTGCTCTGCAAGCTCTCCAGGACAACATAAAATCTGGGGCTCTGTGCTTTCTTTCGTTCTGAACAAGTGTTACTGTTTTCTGCACAAAAGCGATTCTGCGAAGCAATGTGAACACTTCTGCTTCCCAGGCACAGAGAAGGTGCTAGCAGGGAATTCTCTGCCTGCCTTTCCCCAGTGCTCTGCAAGCTCTCCAGGACAACATAAAATCTGGGGCTCTGTGCTTTCTTTCGTTCTGAACAAGTGTTACTGTTTTCTGCACAAAAGCGATTCTGCGAAGCAATGTGAACACTTCTGCTTCCCAGGCACAGAGAAGGTGCTAGCAGGGAATTCTCTGCCTGCCTTTCCCCAGTGCTCTGCAAGCTCTCCAGGACAACATAAAATCTGGGGCTCTGTGCTTTCTTTCGTTCTGAACAAGTGTTACTGTTTTCTGCACAAAAGCGATTCTGCAAAGCAATGTGAACACTTGTGCTTCCCAGGCACAGAGAAGGTGCTAGCAGGGAATTCTCTGCCTGCCTTTCCCCAGTGCTCTGCAAGCTCTCCAGGACAACATAAAATCTGGGGCTCTGTGCTTTCTTTCGTTCTGAACAAGTGTTACTGTTTTCTGCACAAAAGCGATTCTGCGAAGCAATGTGAACAGGCACAGAGAAGGTGCTAGCAGGGAATTCTCTGCCTGCCTTTCCCCAGTGCTCTGCAAGCTCTCCAGGACAACAGCAAATCTGGGGCTCTGTGCTTTCTTTCGTTCTGAACAAGTGTTACTGTTTTCTGCACAAAAGCGATTTTGCGAAGCAATGTGAACACTTCTGCTTCCCAGGCACAGAGAAGGTGCTAGCAGGGAATTCTCTGCCTGCCTTTCCCCAGTGCTCTGCAAGCTCTCCAGGACAACATAAAATCTGGGGCTCTGTGCTTTCTTTCGTTCTGAACAAGTGTTACTGTTTTCTGCACAAAAGCGATTCTGCAAAGCAATGTGAACACTTCTCCTTCCCAGGCACAGAGAAGGTGCTAGCAGGGAATTCTCTGCCTGCCTTTCCCCAGTGCTCTGCAAGCTCTCCAGGACAACATAAAATCTGGGGCTCTGTGCTTTCTTTCGTTCTGAACAAGTGTTACTGTTTTCTGCACAAAAGCGATTCTGCGAAGCAATGTGAACACTTGTGCTTCCCAGGCACAGAGAAGGTGCTAGCAGGGAATTCTCTGCCTGCCTTTCCCCAGTGCTCTGCAAGCTCTCCAGGACAACATAAAATCTGGGGCTCTGTGCTTTCTTTCGTTCTGAACAAGTGTTACTGTTTTCTGCACAAAAGCGATTCTGCGAAGCAATGTGAACACTTGTGCTTCCCAGGCACAGAGAAGGTGCTAGCAGGGAATTCTCTGCCTGCCTTTCCCCAGTGCTCTGCAAGCTCTCCAGGACAACATAAAATCTGGGGCTCTGTGCTTTCTTTCGTTCTGAACAAGTGTTACTGTTTTCTGCACAAAAGCGATTCTGCGAAGAAAAGTGAACAGGCACAGAGAAGGTGCTAGCAGGGAATTCTCTGCCTGCCTTTCCCCAGTGCTCTGCAAGCTCTCCAGGACAACATAAAATCTGGGGCTCTGTGCTTTCTTTCGTTCTGAACAAGTGTTAGTGTTTTCTGCACAAAAGCGATTCTGCGAAGCAATGTGAACACTTGTGCTTCCCAGGCACAGAGAAGGTGCTAGCAGGGAATTCTCTGCCTGCCTTTCCCCAGTGCTCTGCAAGCTCTCCAGGACAACATAAAGTCTGGGGCTCTGTGCTTTCTTTCGTTCTGAACAAGTGTTACTGTTTTCTGCACAAAAGCGATTCTGCCAAGCAATGTGAACACTTGTGCTTCCCAGGCACAGAGAAGGTGCTAGCAGGGAATTCTCTGCCTGCCTTTCCCCAGTGCTCTGCAAGCTCTCCAGGACAACATAAAATCTGGGGTTTTGTGCTTTCTTTCGTTCTGAACAAGTGTTATTGTTTTCTGCACAAAAGCGATTCTGCGAAGCAATGTGAACACTTGTGCTTCCCAGGCACAGAGAAGGTGCTAGCAGGGAATTCTCTGCCTGCCTTTCCCCAGTGCTCTGCAAGCTCTCCAGGACAACATAAAATCTGGGGCTCTGTGCTTTCTTTCATTCTGAACAAGTGTTACTGTTTTCTGCACAAAAGCGATTCTGCGAAGCAAAGTGAACACTACTGCTTCCCAGGCACAGAGAAGGTGCTAGCAGGGAATTCTCTGCCTGCCTTTCCCCAGTGCTCTGCAAGCTCTCCAGGACAACATAAAATCTGGGGCTCTGTGCTTTCTTTCGTTCTGAACAAGTGTTACTGTTTTCTGCACAAAAGCGATTCTGCGAAGAAAAGTGAACAGGCACAGAGAAGGTGCTAGCAGGGAATTCTCTGCCTGCCTTTCCTCAGTGCTCTGCAAGCTCTCCAGGACAACAGCAAATCTGGGGCTCTGTGCTTTCTTTCGTTCTGAACAAGTGTTACTGTTTTCTGCACAAAAGCGATTCTGCGAAGCAATGTGAACACTTGTGCTTCCCAGGCACAGAGAAGGTGCTAGCAGGGAATTCTCTGCCTGCCTTTCCCCAGTGCTCTGCAAGCTCTCCAGGACAACATAAAATCTGGGGCTCTGTGCTTTCTTTCGTTCTGAACAAGTGTTACTGTTTTCTGCACAAAAGCGATTCTGCGAAGTAATGTGAACACTTGTGCTTCCCAGGCACAGAGAAGGTGCTAGCAGGGAATTCTCTGCCTGCCTTTCCCCAGTGCTCTGCAAGCTCTCCAGGACAACATAAAATCTGGGGCTCTGTGCTTTCTTTCGTTCTGAACAAGTGTTACTGTTTTCTGCACAAAAGCGATTCTGCGAAGCAATGTGAACAGGCACAGAGAAGGTGCTAGCAGGGAATTCTCTGCCTGCCTTTCCCCAGTGCTCTGCAAGCTCTCCAGGACAACATAAAATCTGGGGCTCTGTGCTTTCTTTCGTTCTGAACAAGTGTTACTGTTTTCTGCACAAAAGCGATTCTGCGAAGCAATGTGAACACTTCTGCTTCCCAGGCACAGAGAAGGTGCTAGCAGGGAATTCTGTGCCTGCCTTTCCTCAGTGCTCTGCAAGCTCTCCAGGACAACATAAAATCTGGGGTTCTGTGCTTTCTTTCATTCTGAACAAGTGTTACTGTTTTCTGCACAAAAGCGATTCTGCGAAGCAATGTGAACACTTCTGCTTCCCAGGCACAGAGAAGGTGCTAGCAGGGAATTCTCTGCCTGCCTTTCCCCAGTGCTCTGCAAGCTCTCCAGGACAACATAAAATCTGGGGCTCTGTGCTTTCTTTCGTTCTGAACAACTGTTACTGTTTTCTGCACAAAAGCGATTCTGCGAAGCAATGTGAACACTTGTGCTTCCCAGGCACAGAGAAGGTGCTAGCAGGGAATTCTCTGCCTGCCTTTCCCCAGTGCTCTGCAAGCTCTCCAGGACAACATAAAATCTGGGGCTCTGTGCTTTCTTTCGTTCTGAACAAGTGTTACTGTTTTCTGCACAAAAGCGATTCTGCGAAGCAATGTGAACACTTGTGCTTCCCAGGCACAGAGAAGGTGCTAGCAGGGAATTCTCTGCCTGCCTTTCCCCAGTGCTCTGCAAGCTCTCCAGGACAACATAAAATCTGGGGCTCTGTGCTTTCTTTCGTTCTGAACAAGTGTTACTGTTTTCTGCACAAAAGCGATTCTGCGAAGCAATGTGAACACTTGTGCTTCCCAGGCACAGAGAAGGTGCTAGCAGGGAATTCTCTGCCTGCCTTTCCCCAGTGCTCTGCAAGCTCTCCAGGACAACATAAAATCTGGGGCTCTGTGCTTTCTTTCGTTCTGAACAAGTGTTACTGTTTTCTGCACAAAAGCGATTCTGCGAAGCAATGTGAACACTTGTGCTTCCCAGGCACAGAGAAGGTGCTAGCAGGGAATTCTCTGCCTGCCTTTCCCCAGTGCTCTGCAAGCTCTCCAGGACAACATAAAATCTGGGGCTCTGTGCTTTCTTTCGTTCTGAACAAGTGTTACTGTTTTCTGCACAAAAGCGATTCTGCAAAGCAATGTGAACACTTCTGCTTCCCAGGCACAGAGAAGGTGCTAGCAGGGAATTCTCTGCCTGCCTTTCCCCAGTGCTCTGCAAGCTCTCCAGGACAACATAAAATCTGGGGCTCTGTGCTTTCTTTCGTTCTGAACAAGTGTTACTGTTTTCTGCACAAAAGCGATTCTGCGAAGCAATGTGAACACTTCTGCTTCCCAGGCACAGAGAAGGTGCTAGCAGGGAATTCTCTGCCTGCCTTTCCCCAGTGCTCTGCAAGCTCTCCAGGACAACATAAAATCTGGGGCTCTGTGCTTTCTTTCGTTCTGAACAAGTGTTACTGTTTTCTGCACAAAAGCGATTCTGCGAAGCAATGTGAACACTTGTGCTTCCCAGGCACAGAGAAGGTGCTAGCAGGGAATTCTCTGCCTGCCTTTCCCCAGTGCTCTGCAAGCTCTCCAGGACAACATAAAATCTGGGGCTCTGTGCTTTCTTTCGTTCTGAACAAGTGTTACTGTTTTCTGCACAAAAGCGATTCTGCGAAGCAATGTGAACACTTGTGCTTCCCAGGCACAGAGAAGGTGCTAGCAGTGAATTCTCTGCCTGCCTTTCCCCAGTGCTCTGCAAGCTCTCCAGGACAACATAAAATCTGGGGCTCTGTGCTTTCTTTCGTTCTGAACAACTGTTACTGTTTTCTGCACAAAAGCGATTCTGCGAAGCAATGTGAACACTTCTGCTTCCCAGGCACAGAGAAGGTGCTAGCAGGGAATTCTCTGCCTGCCTTTCCCCAGTGCTCTGCAAGCTCTCCAGGACAACATAAAATCTGGGGCTCTGTGCTTTCTTTCGTTCTGAACAAGTGTTACTGTTTTCTGCACAAAAGCGATTCTGCGAAGCAATGTGAACACTTGTGCTTCCCAGGCACAGAGAAGGTGCTAGCAGGGAATTCTCTGCCTGCCTTTCCCCAGTGCTCTGCAAGCTCTCCAGGACAACATAAAATCTGGGGCTCTGTGCTTTCTTTCGTTCTGAACAACTGTTACTGTTTTCTGCACAAAAGCGATTCTGCCAAGCAATGTGAACACTTCTGCTTCCCAGGCACAGAGAAGGTGCTAGCAGGGAATTCTCTGCCTGCCTTTCCCCAGTGCTCTGCAAGCTCTCCAGGACAACATAAAATCTGGGGCTCTGTGCTTTCTTTCGTTCTGAACAAGTGTTACTGTTTTCTGCACAAAAGCGATTCTGCGAAGCAATGTGAACACTTCTGCTTCCCAGGCACAGAGAAGGTGCTAGCAGGGAATTCTCTGCCTGCCTTTCCCCAGTGCTCTGCAAGCTCTCCAGGACAACATAAAATCTGGGGCTCTGTGCTTTCTTTCGTTCTGAACAAGTGTTACTGTTTTCTGCACAAAAGCGATTCTGCGAAGCAATGTGAACACTTCTGCTTCCCAGGCACAGAGAAGGTGCTAGCAGGGAATTCTCTGCCTGCCTTTCCCCAGTGCTCTGCAAGCTCTCCAGGACAACATAAAATCTGGGGCTCTGTGCTTTCTTTCGTTCTGAACAAGTGTTACTGTTTTCTGCACAAAAGCGATTCTGCGAAGCAATGTGAACACTTGTGCTTCCCAGGCACAGAGAAGGTGCTAGCAGGGAATTCTCTGCCTGCCTTTCCCCAGTGCTCTGCAAGCTCTCCAGGACAACATAAAATCTGGGGCTCTGTGCTTTCTTTCGTTCTGAACAAGTGTTACTGTTTTCTGCACAAAAGCGATTCTGCGAAGCAATGTGAACACTTGTGCTTCCCAGGCACAGAGAAGGTGCTAGCAGGGAATTCTCTGCCTGCCTTTCCCCAGTGCTCTGCAAGCTCTCCAGGACAACATAAAATCTGGGGCTCTGTGCTTTCTTTCGTTCTGAACAAGTGTTACTGTTTTCTGCACAAAAGCGATTCTGCGAAGCAATGTGAACACTTCTGCTTCCCAGGCACAGAGAAGGTGCTAGCAGGGAATTCTGTGCCTGCCTTTCCTCAGTGCTCTGCAAGCTCTCCAGGACAACATAAAATCTGGGGCTCTGTGCTTTCTTTCGTTCTGAACAAGTGTTACTGTTTTCTGCACAAAAGCGATTCTGCGAAGCAATGTGAACACTTCTGCTTCCCAGGCACAGAGAAGGTGCTAGCAGGGAATTCTCTGCCTGCCTTTCCCCAGTGCTCTGCAAGCTCTCCAGGACAACATAAAATCTGGGGCTCTGTGCTTTCTTTCGTTCTGAACAAGTGTTACTGTTTTCTGCACAAAAGCGATTCTGCAAAGCAATGTGAACACTTGTGCTTCCCAGGCACAGAGAAGGTGCTAGCAGGGAATTCTCTGCCTGCCTTTCCCCAGTGCTCTGCAAGCTCTCCAGGACAACATAAAATCTGGGGCTCTGTGCTTTCTTTCGTTCTGAACAAGTGTTACTGTTTTCTGCACAAAAGCGATTCTGCGAAGCAATGTGAACACTTGTGCTTCCCAGGCACAGAGAAGGTGCTAGCAGGGAATTCTCTGCCTGCCTTTCCCCAGTGCTCTGCAAGCTCTCCAGGACAACATAAAATCTGGGGCTCTGTGCTTTCTTTCGTTCTGAACAAGTGTTACTGTTTTCTGCACAAAAGCGATTCTGCGAAGCAATGTGAACACTTGTGCTTCCCAGGCACAGAGAAGGTGCTAGCAGGGAATTCTCTGCCTGCCTTTCCCCAGTGCTCTGCAAGCTCTCCAGGACAACATAAAATCTGGGGCTCTGTGCTTTCTTTCGTTCTGAACAAGTGTTACTGTTTTCTGCACAAAAGCGATTCTGCGAAGCAATGTGAACACTTGTGCTTCCCAGGCACAGAGAAGGTGCTAGCAGGGAATTCTCTGCCTGCCTTTCCCCAGTGCTCTGCAAGCTCTCCAGGACAACATAAAATCTGGGGCTCTGTGCTTTCTTTCGTTCTGAACAAGTGTTACTGTTTTCTGCACAAAAGCGATTCTGCGAAGCAATGTGAACACTTCTGCCTCCCAGGCACAGAGAAGGTGCTAGCAGGGAATTCTCTGCCTGCCTTTCCCCAGTGCTCTGCAAGCTCTCCAGGACAACATAAAATCTGGGCCTCTGTGCTTTCTTTCGTTCTGAACAAGTGTTACTGTTTTCTGCACAAAAGCGATTCTGCGAAGAAAAGTGAACAGGCACAGAGAAGGTGCTAGCAGGGAATTCTCTGCCTGCCTTTCCTCAGTGCTCTGCAAGCTCTCCAGGACAACATAAAATCTGGGGCTCTGTGCTTTCTTTCGTTCTGAACAAGTGTTACTGTTTTCTGCACAAAAGCGATTCTGCGAAGCAATGTGAACACTTGTGCTTCCCAGGCACAGAGAAGGTGCTAGCAGGGAATTCTCTGCCTGCCTTTCCCCAGTGCTCTGCAAGCTCTCCAGGACAACATAAAATCTGGGGCTCTGTGCTTTCTTTCGTTCTGAACAAGTGTTACTGTTTTCTGCACAAAAGCGATTCTGCGAAGCAATGTGAACAGGCACAGAGAAGGTGCTAGCAGGGAATTCTCTGCCTGCCTTTCCCCAGTGCTCTGCAAGCTCTCCAGGACAACATAAAATCTGGGGCTCTGTGCTTTCTTTCGTTCTGAACAAGTGTTACTGTTTTCTGCACAAAAGCGATTCTGCGAAGCAATGTGAACACTTCTGCTTCCCAGGCACAGAGAAGGTGCTAGCAGGGAATTCTCTGCCTGCCTTTCCCCAGTGCTCTGCAAGCTCTCCAGGACAACATAAAATCTGGGGCTCTGTGCTTTCTTTCGTTCTGAACAACTGTTACTGTTTTCTGCACAAAAGCGATTCTGCGAAGCAATGTGAACACTTCTGCTTCCCAGGCACAGAGAAGGTGCTAGCAGGGAATTCTCTGCCTGCCTTTCCCCAGTGCTCTGCAAGCTCTCCAGGACAACATAAAATCTGGGGCTCTGTGCTTTCTTTCGTTCTGAACAAGTGTTACTGTTTTCTGCACAAAAGCGATTCTGCGAAGCAATGTGAACACTTGTGCTTCCCAGGCACAGAGAAGGTGCTAGCAGGGAATTCTCTGCCTGCCTTTCCCCAGTGCTCTGCAAGCTCTCCAGGACAACATAAAATCTGGGGCTCTGTGCTTTCTTTCGTTCTGAACAAGTGTTACTGTTTTCTGCACAAAAGCGATTCTGCGAAGCAATGTGAACACTTGTGCTTCCCAGGCACAGAGAAGGTGCTAGCAGGGAATTCTCTGCCTGCCTTTCCCCAGTGCTCTGCAAGCTCTCCAGGACAACATAAAATCTGGGGCTCTGTGCTTTCTTTCGTTCTGAACAAGTGTTACTGTTTTCTGCACAAAAGCGATTCTGCGAAGCAATGTGAACACTTCTGCTTCCCAGGCACAGAGAAGGTGCTAGCAGGGAATTCTCTGCCTGCCTTTCCCCAGTGCTCTGCAAGCTCTCCAGGACAACATAAAATCTGGGGCTCTGTGCTTTCTTTCGTTCTGAACAAGTGTTACTGTTTTCTGCACAAAAGCGATTCTGTGAAGCAATGTGAACACTTGTGCTTCCCAGGCACAGAGAAGGTGCTAGCAGGGAATTCTCTGCCTGCCTTTCCCCAGTGCTCTGCAAGCTCTCCAGGAAAACATAAAATCTGGGGCTCTGTGCTTTCTTTCGTTCTGAACAACTGTTACTGTTTTCTGCACAAAAGCGATTCTGCGAAGCAATGTGAACACTTGTGCTTCCCAGGCACAGAGAAGGTGCTAGCAGGGAATTCTCTGCCTGCCTTTCCCCAGTGCTCTGCAAGCTCTCCAGGACAACATAAAATCTGGGGCTCTGTGCTTTCTTTCGTTCTGAACAACTGTTACTGTTTTCTGCACAAAAGCGATTCTGCGAAGCAATGTGAACACTTGTGCTTCCCAGGCACAGAGAAGGTGCTAGCAGGGAATTCTCTGCCTGCCTTTCCCCAGTGCTCTGCAAGCTCTCCAGGACAACATAAAATCTGGGGCTCTGTGCTTTCTTTCGTTCTGAACAAGTGTTACTGTTTTCTGCACAAAAGCGATTCTGCGAAGCAATGTGAACACTTCTGCTTCCCAGGCACAGAGAAGGTGCTAGCAGGGAATTCTCTGCCTGCCTTTCCCCAGTGCTCTGCAAGCTCTCCAGGACAACATAAAATCTGGGGCTCTGTGCTTTCTTTCGTTCTGAACAACTGTTACTGTTTTCTGCACAAAAGCGATTCTGCGAAGCAATGTGAACACTTCTGCTTCCCAGGCACAGAGAAGGTGCTAGCAGGGAATTCTCTGCCTGCCTTTCCCCAGTGCTCTGCAAGCTCTCCAGGACAACATAAAATCTGGGGCTCTGTGCTTTCTTTCGTTCTGAACAACTGTTACTGTTTTCTGCACAAAAGCGATTCTGCGAAGCAATGTGAACACTTCTGCTTCCCAGGCACAGAGAAGGTGCTAGCAGGGAATTCTCTGCCTGCCTTTCCCCAGTGCTCTGCAAGCTCTCCAGGACAACATAAAATCTGGGGCTCTGTGCTTTCTTTCGTTCTGAACAACTGTTACTGTTTTCTGCACAAAAGCGATTCTGCGAAGCAATGTGAACACTTCTGCTTCCCAGGCACAGAGAAGGTGCTAGCAGGGAATTCTCTGCCTGCCTTTCCCCAGTGCTCTGCAAGCTCTCCAGGACAACATAAAATCTGGGGCTCTGTGCTTTCTTTCGTTCTGAACAAGTGTTACTGTTTTCTGCACAAAAGCGATTCTGCGAAGCAATGTGAACACTTGTGCTTCCCAGGCACAGAGAAGGTGCTAGCAGGGAATTCTCTGCCTGCCTTTCCCCAGTGCTCTGCAAGCTCTCCAGGACAACATAAAATCTGGGGCTCTGTGCTTTCTTTCGTTCTGAACAAGTGTTACTGTTTTCTGCACAAAAGCGATTCTGCGAAGCAATGTGAACACTTCTGCTTCCCAGGCACAGAGAAGGTGCTAGCAGGGAATTCTCTGCCTGCCTTTCCCCAGTGCTCTGCAAGCTCTCCAGGACAACATAAAATCTGGGGCTCTGTGCTTTCTTTCGTTCTGAACAAGTGTTACTGTTTTCTGCACAAAAGCGATTCTGCGAAGCAATGTGAACACTTCTGCTTCCCAGGCACAGAGAAGGTGCTAGCAGGGAATTCTCTGCCTGCCTTTCCCCAGTGCTCTGCAAGCTCTCCAGGACAACATAAAATCTGGGGCTCTGTGCTTTCTTTCGTTCTGAACAAGTGTTACTGTTTTCTGCACAAAAGCGATTCTGCGAAGTAATGTGAACACTTCTGCTTCCCAGGCACAGAGAAGGTGCTAGCAGGGAATTCTCTGCCTGCCTTTCCCCAGTGCTCTGCAAGCTCTCCAGGACAACATAAAATCTGGGGCTCTGTGCTTTCTTTCGTTCTGAACAACTGTTACTGTTTTCTGCACAAAAGCGATTCTGCGAAGCAATGTGAACACTTCTGCTTCCCAGGCACAGAGAAGGTGCTAGCAGGGAATTCTCTGCCTGCCTTTCCCCAGTGCTCTGCAAGCTCTCCAGGACAACATAAAATCTGGGGCTCTGTGCTTTCTTTCGTTCTGAACAAGTGTTACTGTTTTCTGCACAAAAGCGATTCTGCGAAGCAATGTGAACACTTCTGCTTCCCAGGCACAGAGAAGGTGCTAGCAGGGAATTCTCTGCCTGCCTTTCCCCAGTGCTCTGCAAGCTCTCCAGGACAACATAAAATCTGGGGCTCTGTGCTTTCTTTCGTTCTGAACAACTGTTACTGTTTTCTGCACAAAAGCGATTCTGCGAAGCAATGTGAACACTTCTGCTTCCCAGGCACAGAGAAGGTGCTAGCAGGGAATTCTCTGCCTGCCTTTCCCCAGTGCTCTGCAAGCTCTCCAGGACAACATAAAATCTGGGGCTCTGTGCTTTCTTTCGTTCTGAACAAGTGTTACTGTTTTCTGCACAAAAGCGATTCTGCGAAGCAATGTGAACACTTCTGCTTCCCAGGCACAGAGAAGGTGCTAGCAGGGAATTCTCTGCCTGCCTTTCCCCAGTGCTCTGCAAGCTCTCCAGGACAACATAAAATCTGGGGCTCTGTGCTTTCTTTCGTTCTGAACAAGTGTTACTGTTTTCTGCACAAAAGCGATTCTGCGAAGCAATGTGAACACTTCTGCTTCCCAGGCACAGAGAAGGTGCTAGCAGGGAATTCTCTGCCTGCCTTTCCCCAGTGCTCTGCAAGCTCTCCAGGACAACATAAAATCTGGGGCTCTGTGCTTTCTTTCGTTCTGAACAAGTGTTACTGTTTTCTGCACAAAAGCGATTCTGCGAAGCAATGTGAACAGGCACAGAGAAGGTGCTAGCAGGGAATTGTCTGCCTGCCTTTCCCCAGTGCTCTGCAAGCTCTCCAGGACAACATAAAATCTGGGGCTCTGTGCTTTCTTTCGTTCTGAACAAGTGTTACTGTTTTCTGCACAAAAGCGATTCTGCGAAGCAATATGAACACTTGTGCTTCCCAGGCACAGAGAAGGTGCTAGCAGGGAATTCTCTGCCTGCCTTTCCCCAGTGCTCTGCAAGCTCTCCAGGACAACATAAAATCTGGGGCTCTGTGCTTTCTTTCGTTCTGAACAAGTGTTACTGTTTTCTGCACAAAAGCGATTCTGCGAAGCAATGTGAACACTTCTGCTTCCCAGGCACAGAGAAGGTGCTAGCAGGGAATTCTCTGCCTGCCTTTCCCCAGTGCTCTGCAAGCTCTCCAGGACAACATAAAATCTGGGGCTCTGTGCTTTCTTTCGTTCTGAACAAGTGTTACTGTTTTCTGCACAAAAGCGATTCTGCGAAGCAATGTGAACAGGCACAGAGAAGGTGCTAGCAGGGAATTCTCTGCCTGCCTTTCCCCAGTGCTCTGCAAGCTCTCCAGGACAACATAAAATCTGGGGCTCTGTGCTTTCTTTCGTTCTGAACAACTGTTACTGTTTTCTGCACAAAAGCGATTCTGCGAAGCAATGTGAACACTTCTGCTTCCCAGGCAGAGAGAAGGTGCTAGCAGGGAATTCTCTGCCTGCCTTTCCCCAGTGCTCTGCAAGCTCTCCAGGACAACATAAAATCTGGGGCTCTGTGCTTTCTTTCGTTCTGAACAAGTGTTACTGTTTTCTGCACAAAAGCGATTCTGCGAAGCAATGTGAACACTTCTGCTTCCCAGGCACAGAGAAGGTGCTAGCAGGGAATTCTCTGCCTGCCTTTCCCCAGTGCTCTGCAAGCTCTCCAGGACAACATAAAATCTGGGGCTCTGTGCTTTCTTTCGTTCTGAACAAGTGTTACTGTTTTCTGCACAAAAGCGATTCTGCGAAGCAATGTGAACACTTCTGCTTCCCAGGCACAGAGAAGGTGCTAGCAGGGAATTCTCTGCCTGCCTTTCCCCAGTGCTCTGCAAGCTCTCCAGGACAACATAAAATCTGGGGCTCTGTGCTTTCTTTCGTTCTGAACAACTGTTACTGTTTTCTGCACAAAAGCGATTCTGCGAAGCAATGTGAACACTTCTGCTTCCCAGGCAGAGAGAAGGTGCTAGCAGGGAATTCTCTGCCTGCCTTTCCCCAGTGCTCTGCAAGCTCTCCAGGACAACATAAAATCTGGGGCTCTGTGCTTTCTTTCGTTCTGAACAAGTGTTACTGTTTTCTGCACAAAAGCGATTCTGCGAAGCAATGTGAACACTTCTGCTTCCCAGGCACAGAGAAGGTGCTAGCAGGGAATTCTCTGCCTGCCTTTCCCCAGTGCTCTGCAAGCTCTCCAGGACAACATAAAATCTGGGGCTCTGTGCTTTCTTTCGTTCTGAACAAGTGTTACTGTTTTCTGCACAAAAGCGATTCTGCGAAGCAATGTGAACACTTCTGCTTCCCAGGCACAGAGAAGGTGCTAGCAGGGAATTCTCTGCCTGCCTTTCCCCAGTGCTCTGCAAGCTCTCCAGGACAACATAAAATCTGGGGCTCTGTGCTTTCTTTCGTTCTGAACAAGTGTTACTGTTTTCTGCACAAAAGCGATTCTGCGAAGCAATGTGAACAGGCACAGAGAAGGTGCTAGCAGGGAATTGTCTGCCTGCCTTTCCCCAGTGCTCTGCAAGCTCTCCAGGACAACATAAAATCTGGGGCTCTGTGCTTTCTTTCGTTCTGAACAAGTGTTACTGTTTTCTGCACAAAAGCGATTCTGCGAAGCAATATGAACACTTGTGCTTCCCAGGCACAGAGAAGGTGCTAGCAGGGAATTCTCTGCCTGCCTTTCCCCAGTGCTCTGCAAGCTCTCCAGGACAACATAAAATCTGGGGCTCTGTGCTTTCTTTCGTTCTGAACAAGTGTTACTGTTTTCTGCACAAAAGCGATTCTGCAAAGCAATGTGAACACTTCTGCTTCCCAGGCACAGAGAAGGTGCTAGCAGGGAATTCTCTGCCTGCCTTTCCCCAGTGCTCTGCAAGCTCTCCAGGACAACATAAAATCTGGGGCTCTGTGCTTTCTTTCGTTCTGAACAAGTGTTACTGTTTTCTGCACAAAAGCGATTCTGCGAAGCAATGTGAACAGGCACAGAGAAGGTGCTAGCAGGGAATTCTCTGCCTGCCTTTCCCCAGTGCTCTGCAAGCTCTCCAGGACAACATAAAATCTGGGGCTCTGTGCTTTCTTTCGTTCTGAACAACTGTTACTGTTTTCTGCACAAAAGCGATTCTGCGAAGCAATGTGAACACTTCTGCTTCCCAGGCACAGAGAAGGTGCTAGCAGGGAATTCTCTGCCTGCCTTTCCCCAGTGCTCTGCAAGCTCTCCAGGACAACATAAAATCTGGGGCTCTGTGCTTTCTTTCGTTCTGAACAACTGTTACTGTTTTCTGCACAAAAGCGATTCTGCGAAGCAATGTGAACACTTCTGCTTCCCAGGCACAGAGAAGGTGCTAGCAGGGAATTCTCTGCCTGCCTTTCCCCAGTGCTCTGCAAGCTCTCCAGGACAACATAAAATCTGGGGCTCTGTGCTTTCTTTCGTTCTGAACAAGTGTTACTGTTTTCTGCACAAAAGCGATTCTGCGAAGCAATGTGAACACTTCTGCTTCCCAGGCACAGAGAAGGTGCTAGCAGGGAATTCTCTGCCTGCCTTTCCCCAGTGCTCTGCAAGCTCTCCAGGACAACATAAAATCTGGGGCTCTGTGCTTTCTTTCGTTCTGAACAAGTGTTACTGTTTTCTGCACAAAAGCGATTCTGCGAAGCAATGTGAACACTTCTGCTTCCCAGGCACAGAGAAGGTGCTAGCAGGGAATTCTCTGCCTGCCTTTCCCCAGTGCTCTGCAAGCTCTCCAGGACAACATAAAATCTGGGGCTCTGTGCTTTCTTTCGTTCTGAACAAGTGTTACTGTTTTCTGCACAAAAGCGATTCTGCGAAGCAATGTGAACAGGCACAGAGAAGGTGCTAGCAGGGAATTCTCTGCCTGCCTTTCCCCAGTGCTCTGCAAGCTCTCCAGGACAACATAAAATCTGGGGCTCTGTGCTTTCTTTCGTTCTGAACAAGTGTTACTGTTTTCTGCACAAAAGCGATTCTGCGAAGCAATGTGAACACTTGTGCTTCCCAGGCACAGAGAAGGTGCTAGCAGGGAATTCTCTGCCTGCCTTTCCCCAGTGCTCTGCAAGCTCTCCAGGACAACATAAAATCTGGGGCTCTGTGCTTTCTTTCGTTCTGAACAAGTGTTACTGTTTTCTGCACAAAAGCGATTCTGCGAAGCAATGTGAACACTTCTGCTTCCCAGGCACAGAGAAGGTGCTAGCAGGGAATTCTCTGCCTGCCTTTCCCCAGTGCTCTGCAAGCTCTCCAGGACAACATAAAATCTGGGGCTCTGTGCTTTCTTTCGTTCTGAACAAGTGTTACTGTTTTCTGCACAAAAGCGATTCTGCGAAGCAATGTGAACAGGCACAGAGAAGGTGCTAGCAGGGAATTCTCTGCCTGCCTTTCCCCAGTGCTCTGCAAGCTCTCCAGGACAACATAAAATCTGGGGCTCTGTGCTTTCTTTCGTTCTGAACAACTGTTACTGTTTTCTGCACAAAAGCGATTCTGCGAAGCAATGTGAACACTTCTGCTTCCCAGGCAGAGAGAAGGTGCTAGCAGGGAATTCTCTGCCTGCCTTTCCCCAGTGCTCTGCAAGCTCTCCAGGACAACATAAAATCTGGGGCTCTGTGCTTTCTTTCGTTCTGAACAAGTGTTACTGTTTTCTGCACAAAAGCGATTCTGCGAAGAAAAGTGAACAGGCACAGAGAAGGTGCTAGCAGGGAATTCTCTGCCTGCCTTCCTCAGTGCTCTGCAAGCTCTCCAGGACAACATAAAATCTGGGGTTCTGTGCTTTCTTTCGTTCTGAACAAGTGTTACTGTTTTCTGCACAAAAGCGATTCTGCGAAGCAATGTGAACACTTGTGCTTCCCAGGCACAGAGAAGGTGCTAGCAGGGAATTCTCTGCCTGCCTTTCCCCAGTGCTCTGCAAGCTCTCCAGGACAACATAAAGTCTGGGGCTCTGTGCTTTCTTTCGTTCTGAACAAGTGTTACTGTTTTCTGCACAAAAGCGATTCTGCCAAGCAATGTGAACACTTGTGCTTCCCAGGCACAGAGAAGGTGCTAGCAGGGAATTCTCTGCCTGCCTTTCCCCAGTGCTCTGCAAGCTCTCCAGGACAACATAAAATCTGGGGTTTTGTGCTTTCTTTCGTTCTGAACAAGTGTTATTGTTTTCTGCACAAAAGCGATTCTGCGAAGCAATGTGAACACTTGTGCTTCCCAGGCACAGAGAAGGTGCTAGCAGGGAATTCTCTGCCTGCCTTTCCCCAGTGCTCTGCAAGCTCTCCAGGACAACATAAAATCTGGGGCTCTGTGCTTTCTTTCATTCTGAACAAGTGTTACTGTTTTCTGCACAAAAGCGATTCTGCGAAGCAATGTGAACACTTGTGCTTCCCAGGCACAGAGAAGGTGCTAGCAGGGAATTCTCTGCCTGCCTTTCCCCAGTGCTCTGCAAGCTCTCCAGGACAACATAAAATCTGGGGCTCTGTGCTTTCTTTCGTTCTGAACAAGTGTTACTGTTTTCTGCACAAAAGCGATTCTGCGAAGAAAAGTGAACAGGCACAGAGAAGGTGCTAGCAGGGAATTCTCTGCCTGCCTTTCCTCAGTGCTCTGCAAGCTCTCCAGGACAACATAAAATCTGGGGCTCTGTGCTTTCTTTCGTTCTGAACAAGTGTTACTGTTTTCTGCACAAAAGCGATTCTGCGAAGCAATGTGAACACTTCTGCTTCCCAGGCACAGAGAAGGTGCTAGCAGGGAATTCTCTGCCTGCCTTTCCCCAGTGCTCTGCAAGCTCTCCAGGACAACATAAAATCTGGGGCTCTGTGCTTTCTTTCGTTCTGAACAAGTGTTACTGTTTTCTGCACAAAAGCGATTCTGCGAAGCAATGTGAACACTTCTGCTTCCCAGGCACAGAGAAGGTGCTAGCAGGGAATTCTCTGCCTGCCTTTCCCCAGTGCTCTGCAAGCTCTCCAGGACAACATAAAATCTGGGGCTCTGTGCTTTCTATCGTTCTGACCAACTGTTACTGTTTTCTGCACAAAAGCGATTCTGCGAAGCAATGTGAACACTTCTGCTTCCCAGGCACAGAGAAGGTGCTAGCAGGGAATTCTCTGCCTGCCTTTCCCCAGTGCTCTGCAAGCTCTCCAGGACAACATAAAATCTGGGGCTCTGTGCTTTCTTTCGTTCTGAACAAGTGTTACTGTTTTCTGCACAAAAGCGATTCTGCGAAGCAATGTGAACACTTCTGCTTCCCAGGCACAGAGAAGGTGCTAGCAGGGAATTCTCTGCCTGCCTTTCCCCAGTGCTCTGCAAGCTCTCCAGGGCAACATAAAATCTGGGGCTCTGTGCTTTCTTTCGTTCTGAACAAGTGTTACTGTTTTCTGCACAAAAGCGATTCTGCGAAGCAATGTGAACACTTCTGCTTCCCAGGCACAGAGAAGGTGCTAGCAGGGAATTCTCTGCCTGCCTTTCCCCAGTGCTCTGCAAGCTCTCCAGGACAACATAAAATCTGGGGCTCTGTGCTTTCTTTCGTTCTGAACAAGTGTTACTGTTTTCTGCACAAAAGCGATTCTGCGAAGCAATGTGAACAGGCACAGAGAAGGTGCTAGCAGGGAATTGTCTGCCTGCCTTTCCCCAGTGCTCTGCAAGCTCTCCAGGACAACATAAAATCTGGGGCTCTGTGCTTTCTTTCGTTCTGAACAAGTGTTACTGTTTTCTGCACAAAAGCGATTCTGCGAAGCAATATGAACACTTGTGCTTCCCAGGCACAGAGAAGGTGCTAGCAGGGAATTCTCTGCCTGCCTTTCCCCAGTGCTCTGCAAGCTCTCCAGGACAACATAAAATCTGGGGCTCTGTGCTTTCTTTCGTTCTGAACAAGTGTTACTGTTTTCTGCACAAAAGCGATTCTGCGAAGCAATGTGAACACTTCTGCTTCCCAGGCACAGAGAAGGTGCTAGCAGGGAATTCTCTGCCTGCCTTTCCCCAGTGCTCTGCAAGCTCTCCAGGACAACATAAAATCTGGGGCTCTGTGCTTTCTTTCGTTCTGAACAAGTGTTACTGTTTTCTGCACAAAAGCGATTCTGCGAAGCAATGTGAACAGGCACAGAGAAGGTGCTAGCAGGGAATTCTCTGCCTGCCTTTCCCCAGTGCTCTGCAAGCTCTCCAGGACAACATAAAATCTGGGGCTCTGTGCTTTCTTTCGTTCTGAACAACTGTTACTGTTTTCTGCACAAAAGCGATTCTGCGAAGCAATGTGAACACTTCTGCTTCCCAGGCAGAGAGAAGGTGCTAGCAGGGAATTGTCTGCCTGCCTTTCCCCAGTGCTCTGCAAGCTCTCCAGGACAACATAAAATCTGGGGCTCTGTGCTTTCTTTCGTTCTGAACAAGTGTTACTGTTTTCTGCACAAAAGCGATTCTGCGAAGAAAAGTGAACAGGCACAGAGAAGGTGCTAGCAGGGAATTCTCTGCCTGCCTTCCTCAGTGCTCTGCAAGCTCTCCAGGACAACATAAAATCTGGGGTTCTGTGCTTTCTTTCGTTCTGAACAAGTGTTACTGTTTTCTGCACAAAAGCGATTCTGCGAAGCAATGTGAACACTTGTGCTTCCCAGGCACAGAGAAGGTGCTAGCAGGGAATTCTCTGCCTGCCTTTCCCCAGAGCTCTGCAAGCTCTCCAGGACAACATAAAGTCTGGGGCTCTGTGCTTTCTTTCGTTCTGAACAAGTGTTACTGTTTTCTGCACAAAAGCGATTCTGCCAAGCAATGTGAACACTTGTGCTTCCCAGGCACAGAGAAGGTGCTAGCAGGGAATTCTCTGCCTGCCTTTCCCCAGTGCTCTGCAAGCTCTCCAGGACAACATAAAATCTGGGGTTTTGTGCTTTCTTTCGTTCTGAACAAGTGTTATTGTTTTCTGCACAAAAGCGATTCTGCGAAGCAATGTGAACACTTGTGCTTCCCAGGCACAGAGAAGGTGCTAGCAGGGAATTCTCTGCCTGCCTTTCCCCAGTGCTCTGCAAGCTCTCCAGGACAACATAAAATCTGGGGCTCTGTGCTTTCTTTCATTCTGAACAAGTGTTACTGTTTTCTGCACAAAAGCGATTCTGCGAAGCAATGTGAACACTTCTGCTTCCCAGGCACAGAGAAGGTGCTAGCAGGGAATTCTCTGCCTGCCTTTCCCCAGTGCTCTGCAAGCTCTCCAGGACAACATAAAATCTGGGGCTCTGTGCTTTCTTTCATTCTGAACAAGTGTTACTGTTTTCTGCACAAAAGCGATTCTGCGAAGCAATGTGAACACTTGTGCTTCCCAGGCACAGAGAAGGTGCTAGCAGGGAATTCTCTGCCTGCCTTTCCCCAGTGCTCTGCAAGCTCTCCAGGACAACATAAAATCTGGGGCTCTGTGCTTTCTATCGTTCTGAACAACTGTTACTGTTTTCTGCACAAAAGCGATTCTGCGAAGCAATGTGAACACTTCTGCTTCCCAGGCACAGAGAAGGTGCTAGCAGGGAATTCTCTGCCTGCCTTTCCCCAGTGCTCTGCAAGCTCTCCAGGACAACATAAAATCTGGGGCTCTGTGCTTTCTTTCGTTCTGAACAAGTGTTACTGTTTTCTGCACAAAAGCGATTCTGCGAAGCAATGTGAACACTTCTGCTTCCCAGGCACAGAGAAGGTGCTAGCAGGGAATTCTCTGCCTGCCTTTCCCCAGTGCTCTGCAAGCTCTCCAGGACAACATAAAATCTGGGGCTCTGTGCTTTCTTTCGTTCTGAACAAGTGTTACTGTTTTCTGCACAAAAGCGATTCTGCGAAGCAATGTGAACACTTCTGCTTCCCAGGCACAGAGAAGGTGCTAGCAGGGAATTCTCTGCCTGCCTTTCCCCAGTGCTCTGCAAGCTCTCCAGGACAACATAAAATCTGGGGCTCTGTGCTTTCTTTCGTTCTGAACAAGTGTTACTGTTTTCTGCACAAAAGCGATTCTGCGAAGCAATGTGAACAGGCACAGAGAAGGTGCTAGCAGGGAATTGTCTGCCTGCCTTTCCCCAGTGCTCTGCAAGCTCTCCAGGACAACATAAAATCTGGGGCTCTGTGCTTTCTTTCGTTCTGAACAAGTGTTACTGTTTTCTGCACAAAAGCGATTCTGCGAAGCAATATGAACACTTGTGCTTCCCAGGCACAGAGAAGGTGCTAGCAGGGAATTCTCTGCCTGCCTTTCCCCAGTGCTCTGCAAGCTCTCCAGGACAACATAAAATCTGGGGCTCTGTGCTTTCTTTCGTTCTGAACAAGTGTTACTGTTTTCTGCACAAAAGCGATTCTGCGAAGCAATGTGAACACTTCTGCTTCCCAGGCACAGAGAAGGTGCTAGCAGGGAATTCTCTGCCTGCCTTTCCCCAGTGCTCTGCAAGCTCTCCAGGACAACATAAAATCTGGGGCTCTGTGCTTTCTTTCGTTCTGAACAAGTGTTACTGTTTTCTGCACAAAAGCGATTCTGCGAAGCAATGTGAACAGGCACAGAGAAGGTGCTAGCAGGGAATTCTCTGCCTGCCTTTCCCCAGTGCTCTGCAAGCTCTCCAGGACAACATAAAATCTGGGGCTCTGTGCTTTCTTTCGTTCTGAACAACTGTTACTGTTTTCTGCACAAAAGCGATTCTGCGAAGCAATGTGAACACTTCTGCTTCCCAGGCAGAGAGAAGGTGCTAGCAGGGAATTGTCTGCCTGCCTTTCCCCAGTGCTCTGCAAGCTCTCCAGGACAACATAAAATCTGGGGCTCTGTGCTTTCTTTCGTTCTGAACAAGTGTTACTGTTTTCTGCACAAAAGCGATTCTGCGAAGAAAAGTGAACAGGCACAGAGAAGGTGCTAGCAGGGAATTCTCTGCCTGCCTTCCTCAGTGCTCTGCAAGCTCTCCAGGACAACATAAAATCTGGGGTTCTGTGCTTTCTTTCGTTCTGAACAAGTGTTACTGTTTTCTGCACAAAAGCGATTCTGCGAAGCAATGTGAACACTTGTGCTTCCCAGGCACAGAGAAGGTGCTAGCAGGGAATTCTCTGCCTGCCTTTCCCCAGTGCTCTGCAAGCTCTCCAGGACAACATAAAATCTGGGGCTCTGTGCTTTCTTTCATTCTGAACAAGTGTTACTGTTTTCTGCACAAAAGCGATTCTGCGAAGCAATGTGAACACTTGTGCTTCCCAGGCACAGAGAAGGTGCTAGCAGGGAATTCTCTGCCTGCCTTTCCCCAGTGCTCTGCAAGCTCTCCAGGACAACATAAAATCTGGGGCTCTGTGCTTTCTTTCGTTCTGAACAAGTGTTACTGTTTTCTGCACAAAAGCGATTCTGCGAAGAAAAGTGAACAGGCACAGAGAAGGTGCTAGCAGGGAATTCTCTGCCTGCCTTTCCTCAGTGCTCTGCAAGCTCTCCAGGACAACAGCAAATCTGGGGCTCTGTGCTTTCTTTCGTTCTGAACAAGTGTTACTGTTTTCTGCACAAAAGCGATTCTGCGAAGCAATGTGAACACTTGTGCTTCCCAGGCACAGAGAAGGTGCTAGCAGGGAATTCTCTGCCTGCCTTTCCCCAGTGCTCTGCAAGCTCTCCAGGACAACATAAAATCTGGGGCTCTGTGCTTTCTTTCGTTCTGAACAAGTGTTACTGTTTTCTGCACAAAAGCGATTCTGCGAAGTAATGTGAACACTTGTGCTTCCCAGGCACAGAGAAGGTGCTAGCAGGGAATTCTCTGCCTGCCTTTCCCCAGTGCTCTGCAAGCTCTCCAGGACAACATAAAATCTGGGGCTCTGTGCTTTCTTTCGTTCTGAACAAGTGTTACTGTTTTCTGCACAAAAGCGATTCTGCGAAGCAATGTGAACAGGCACAGAGAAGGTGCTAGCAGGGAATTCTCTGCCTGCCTTTCCCCAGTGCTCTGCAAGCTCTCCAGGACAACATAAAATCTGGGGCTCTGTGCTTTCTTTCGTTCTGAACAAGTGTTACTGTTTTCTGCACAAAAGCGATTCTGCGAAGCAATGTGAACACTTCTGCTTCCCAGGCACAGAGAAGGTGCTAGCAGGGAATTCTCTGCCTGCCTTTCCCCAGTGCTCTGCAAGCTCTCCAGGACAACATAAAATCTGGGGTTCTGTGCTTTCTTTCATTCTGAACAAGTGTTACTGTTTTCTGCACAAAAGCGATTCTGCGAAGCAATGTGAACACTTCTGCTTCCCAGGCACAGAGAAGGTGCTAGCAGGGAATTCTCTGCCTGCCTTTCCCCAGTGCTCTGCAAGCTCTCCAGGACAACATAAAATCTGGGGCTCTGTGCTTTCTTTCGTTCTGAACAAGTGTTACTGTTTTCTGCACAAAAGCGATTCTGCGAAGCAATGTGAACACTTGTGCTTCCCAGGCACAGAGAAGGTGCTAGCAGGGAATTCTCTGCCTGCCTTTCCCCAGTGCTCTGCAAGCTCTCCAGGACAACATAAAATCTGGGGCTCTGTGCTTTCTTTCGTTCTGAACAAGTGTTACTGTTTTCTGCACAAAAGCGATTCTGCGAAGCAATGTGAACACTTGTGCTTCCCAGGCACAGAGAAGGTGCTAGCAGGGAATTCTCTGCCTGCCTTTCCCCAGTGCTCTGCAAGCTCTCCAGGACAACATAAAATCTGGGGCTCTGTGCTTTCTTTCGTTCTGAACAAGTGTTACTGTTTTCTGCACAAAAGCGATTCTGCGAAGCAATGTGAACACTTCTGCTTCCCAGGCACAGAGAAGGTGCTAGCAGGGAATTCTCTGCCTGCCTTTCCCCAGTGCTCTGCAAGCTCTCCAGGACAACATAAAATCTGGGGCTCTGTGCTTTCTTTCGTTCTGAACAAGTGTTACTGTTTTCTGCACAAAAGCGATTCTGCGAAGCAATGTGAACACTTCTGCTTCCCAGGCACAGAGAAGGTGCTAGCAGGGAATTCTCTGCCTGCCTTTCCCCAGTGCTCTGCAAGCTCTCCAGGACAACATAAAATCTGGGGCTCTGTGCTTTCTTTCGTTCTGAACAAGTGTTACTGTTTTCTGCACAAAAGCGATTCTGCGAAGCAATGTGAACACTTGTGCTTCCCAGGCACAGAGAAGGTGCTAGCAGGGAATTCTCTGCCTGCCTTTCCCCAGTGCTCTGCAAGCTCTCCAGGACAACATAAAATCTGGGGCTCTGTGCTTTCTTTCGTTCTGAACAAGTGTTACTGTTTTCTGCACAAAAGCGATTCTGCGAAGCAATGTGAACACTTGTGCTTCCCAGGCACAGAGAAGGTGCTAGCAGGGAATTCTCTGCCTGCCTTTCCCCAGTGCTCTGCAAGCTCTCCAGGACAACATAAAATCTGGGGCTCTGTGCTTTCTTTCGTTCTGAACAAGTGTTACTGTTTTCTGCACAAAAGCGATTCTGCGAAGTAATGTGAACACTTGTGCTTCCCAGGCACAGAGAAGGTGCTAGCAGGGAATTCTCTGCCTGCCTTTCCCCAGTGCTCTGCAAGCTCTCCAGGACAACATAAAATCTGGGGCTCTGTGCTTTCTTTCGTTCTGAACAACTGTTACTGTTTTCTGCACAAAAGCGATTCTGCGAAGCAATGTGAACACTTGTGCTTCCCAGGC
Source organism: Strix uralensis (assembly GCF_047716275.1). Taxonomy (NCBI): domain Eukaryota; kingdom Metazoa; phylum Chordata; class Aves; order Strigiformes; family Strigidae; genus Strix; species Strix uralensis. The sequence goes on from NW_027436878.1 coordinate 99,703, forward strand.
ACAGAGAAGGTGCTAGCAGGGAATTCTCTGCCTGCCTTTCCCCAGTGCTCTGCAAGCTCTCCAGGACAACATAAAATCTGGGGCTCTGTGCTTTCTTTCGTTCTGAACAAGTGTTACTGTTTTCTGCACAAAAGCGATTCTGCGAAGCAATGTGAACACTTCTGCTTCCCAGGCACAGAGAAGGTGCTAGCAGGGAATTCTCTGCCTGCCTTTCCCCAGTGCTCTGCAAGCTCTCCAGGACAACATAAAATCTGGGGCTCTGTGCTTTCTTTCGTTCTGAACAAGTGTTACTGTTTTCTGCACAAAAGCGATTCTGCGAAGCAATGTGAACACTTCTGCTTCCCAGGCACAGAGAAGGTGCTAGCAGGGAATTCTCTGCCTGCCTTTCCCCAGTGCTCTGCAAGCTCTCCAGGACAACATAAAATCTGGGGCTCTGTGCTTTCTTTCGTTCTGAACAAGTGTTACTGTTTTCTGCACAAAAGCGATTCTGCGAAGCAATGTGAACACTTGTGCTTCCCAGGCACAGAGAAGGTGCTAGCAGGGAATTCTCTGCCTGCCTTTCCCCAGTGCTCTGCAAGCTCTCCAGGACAACATAAAATCTGGGGCTCTGTGCTTTCTTTCGTTCTGAACAAGTGTTACTGTTTTCTGCACAAAAGCGATTCTGCGAAGCAATGTGAACACTTCTGCTTCCCAGGCACAGAGAAGGTGCTAGCAGGGAATTCTCTGCCTGCCTTTCCCCAGTGCTCTGCAAGCTCTCCAGGACAACATAAAATCTGGGGCTCTGTGCTTTCTTTCGTTCTGAACAAGTGTTACTGTTTTCTGCACAAAAGCGATTCTGCGAAGCAATGTGAACAGGCACAGAGAAGGTGCTAGCAGGGAATTGTCTGCCTGCCTTTCCCCAGTGCTCTGCAAGCTCTCCAGGACAACATAAAATCTGGGGCTCTGTGCTTTCTTTCGTTCTGAACAAGTGTTACTGTTTTCTGCACAAAAGCGATTCTGCGAAGCAATATGAACACTTGTGCTTCCCAGGCACAGAGAAGGTGCTAGCAGGGAATTCTCTGCCTGCCTTTCCCCAGTGCTCTGCAAGCTCTCCAGGACAACATAAAATCTGGGGCTCTGTGCTTTCTTTCGTTCTGAACAAGTGTTACTGTTTTCTGCACAAAAGCGATTCTGCGAAGCAATGTGAACACTTGTGCTTCCCAGGCACAGAGAAGGTGCTAGCAGGGAATTCTCTGCCTGCCTTTCCCCAGTGCTCTGCAAGCTCTCCAGGACAACATAAAATCTGGGGCTCTGTGCTTTCTTTCGTTCTGAACAAGTGTTACTGTTTTCTGCACAAAAGCGATTCTGCGAAGTAATGTGAACACTTGTGCTTCCCAGGCACAGAGAAGGTGCTAGCAGGGAATTCTCTGCCTGCCTTTCCCCAGTGCTCTGCAAGCTCTCCAGGACAACATAAAATCTGGGGCTCTGTGCTTTCTTTCGTTCTGAACAAGTGTTACTGTTTTCTGCACAAAAGCGATTCTGCGAAGCAATGTGAACAGGCACAGAGAAGGTGCTAGCAGGGAATTCTCTGCCTGCCTTTCCCCAGTGCTCTGCAAGCTCTCCAGGACAACATAAAATCTGGGGCTCTGTGCTTTCTTTCGTTCTGAACAAGTGTTACTGTTTTCTGCACAAAAGCGATTCTGCGAAGCAATGTGAACACTTGTGCTTCCCAGGCACAGAGAAGGTGCTAGCAGGGAATTCTCTGCCTGCCTTTCCCCAGTGCTCTGCAAGCTCTCCAGGACAACATAAAATCTGGGGTTCTGTGCTTTCTTTCATTCTGAACAAGTGTTACTGTTTTCTGCACAAAAGCGATTCTGCGAAGCAATGTGAACACTTCTGCTTCCCAGGCACAGAGAAGGTGCTAGCAGGGAATTCTCTGCCTGCCTTTCCCCAGTGCTCTGCAAGCTCTCCAGGACAACATAAAATCTGGGGCTCTGTGCTTTCTTTCGTTCTGAACAAGTGTTACTGTTTTCTGCACAAAAGCGATTCTGCGAAGCAATGTGAACACTTGTGCTTCCCAGGCACAGAGAAGGTGCTAGCAGGGAATTCTCTGCCTGCCTTTCCCCAGTGCTCTGCAAGCTCTCCAGGACAACATAAAATCTGGGGCTCTGTGCTTTCTTTCGTTCTGAACAAGTGTTACTGTTTTCTGCACAAAAGCGATTCTGCGAAGCAATGTGAACACTTGTGCTTCCCAGGCACAGAGAAGGTGCTAGCAGGGAATTCTCTGCCTGCCTTTCCCCAGTGCTCTGCAAGCTCTCCAGGACAACATAAAATCTGGGGCTCTGTGCTTTCTTTCGTTCTGAACAAGTGTTACTGTTTTCTGCACAAAAGCGATTCTGCGAAGCAATGTGAACACTTCTGCTTCCCAGGCACAGAGAAGGTGCTAGCAGGGAATTCTCTGCCTGCCTTTCCCCAGTGCTCTGCAAGCTCTCCAGGACAACATAAAATCTGGGGCTCTGTGCTTTCTTTCGTTCTGAACAAGTGTTACTGTTTTCTGCACAAAAGCGATTCTGCGAAGCAATGTGAACACTTCTGCTTCCCAGGCACAGAGAAGGTGCTAGCAGGGAATTCTCTGCCTGCCTTTCCCCAGTGCTCTGCAAGCTCTCCAGGACAACATAAAATCTGGGGCTCTGTGCTTTCTTTCGTTCTGAACAAGTGTTACTGTTTTCTGCACAAAAGCGATTCTGCGAAGCAATGTGAACACTTGTGCTTCCCAGGCACAGAGAAGGTGCTAGCAGGGAATTCTCTGCCTGCCTTTCCCCAGTGCTCTGCAAGCTCTCCAGGACAACATAAAATCTGGGGCTCTGTGCTTTCTTTCGTTCTGAACAACTGTTACTGTTTTCTGCACAAAAGCGATTCTGCGAAGCAATGTGAACACTTGTGCTTCCCAGGCACAGAGAAGGTGCTAGCAGGGAATTCTCTGCCTGCCTTTCCCCAGTGCTCTGCAAGCTCTCCAGGACAACATAAAATCTGGGGCTCTGTGCTTTCTTTCGTTCTGAACAAGTGTTACTGTTTTCTGCACAAAAGCGATTCTGCGAAGTAATGTGAACACTTGTGCTTCCCAGGCACAGAGAAGGTGCTAGCAGGGAATTCTCTGCCTGCCTTTCCCCAGTGCTCTGCAAGCTCTCCAGGACAACATAAAATCTGGGGCTCTGTGCTTTCTTTCGTTCTGAACAACTGTTACTGTTTTCTGCACAAAAGCGATTCTGCGAAGCAATGTGAACACTTGTGCTTCCCAGGCACAGAGAAGGTGCTAGCAGGGAATTCTCTGCCTGCCTTTCCCCAGTGCTCTGCAAGCTCTCCAGGACAACATAAAATCTGGGGCTCTGTGCTTTCTTTCGTTCTGAACAAGTGTTACTGTTTTCTGCACAAAAGCGATTCTGCGAAGCAATGTGAACACTTCTGCTTCCCAGGCACAGAGAAGGTGCTAGCAGGGAATTCTCTGCCTGCCTTTCCCCAGTGCTCTGCAAGCTCTCCAGGACAATATAAAATCTGGGGCTCTGTGCTTTCTTTCGTTCTGAACAAGTGTTACTGTTTTCTGCACAAAAGCGATTCTGCGAAGCAATGTGAACACTTCTGCTTCCCAGGCACAGAGAAGGTGCTAGCAGGGAATTCTCTGCCTGCCTTTCCCCAGTGCTCTGCAAGCTCTCCAGGACAACATAAAATCTGGGGCTCTGTGCTTTCTTTCGTTCTGAACAAGTGTTACTGTTTTCTGCACAAAAGCGATTCTGCGAAGCAATGTGAACACTTGTGCTTCCCAGGCACAGAGAAGGTGCTAGCAGGGAATTCTCTGCCTGCCTTTCCCCAGTGCTCTGCAAGCTCTCCAGGACAACATAAAATCTGGGGCTCTGTGCTTTCTTTCGTTCTGAACAAGTGTTACTGTTTTCTGCACAAAAGCGATTCTGCGAAGCAATGTGAACACTTGTGCTTCCCAGGCACAGAGAAGGTGCTAGCAGGGAATTCTCTGCCTGCCTTTCCCCAGTGCTCTGCAAGCTCTCCAGGACAACATAAAATCTGGGGCTCTGTGCTTTCTTTCGTTCTGAACAAGTGTTACTGTTTTCTGCACAAAAGCGATTCTGCGAAGCAATGTGAACAGGCACAGAGAAGGTGCTAGCAGGGAATTCTCTGCCTGCCTTTCCCCAGTGCTCTGCAAGCTCTCCAGGACAACATAAAATCTGGGGCTCTGTGCTTTCTTTCGTTCTGAACAAGTGTTACTGTTTTCTGCACAAAAGCGATTCTGCGAAGCAATATGAACACTTGTGCTTCCCAGGCACAGAGAAGGTGCTAGCAGGGAATTCTCTGCCTGCCTTTCCCCAGTGCTCTGCAAGCTCTCCAGGACAACATAAAATCTGGGGCTCTGTGCTTTCTTTCGTTCTGAACAAGTGTTACTGTTTTCTGCACAAAAGCGATTCTGCGAAGCAATGTGAACACTTGTGCTTCCCAGGCACAGAGAAGGTGCTAGCAGGGAATTCTCTGCCTGCCTTTCCCCAGTGCTCTGCAAGCTCTCCAGGACAACATAAAATCTGGGGCTCTGTGCTTTCTTTCGTTCTGAACAAGTGTTACTGTTTTCTGCACAAAAGCGATTCTGCGAAGCAATGTGAACTCAGGCACAGAGAAGGTGCTAGCAGGGAATTCTCTGCCTGCCTTTCCCCAGTGCTCTGCAAGCTCTCCAGGACAACATAAAATCTGGGGCTCTGTGCTTTCTTTCGTTCTGAACAAGTGTTACTGTTTTCTGCACAAAAGCGATTCTGCGAAGCAATGTGAACACTTGTGCTTCCCAGGCACAGAGAAGGTGCTAGCAGGGAATTCTCTGCCTGCCTTTCCCCAGTGCTCTGCAAGCTCTCCAGGACAACATAAAATCTGGGGCTCTGTGCTTTCTTTCGTTCTGAACAAGTGTTACTGTTTTCTGCACAAAAGCGATTCTGCGAAGAAAAGTGAACTCAGGCACAGAGAAGGTGCTAGCAGGGAATTCTCTGCCTGCCTTTCCTCAGTGCTCTGCAAGCTCTCCAGGACAACATAAAATCTGGGGCTCTGTGCTTTCTTTCGTTCTGAACAAGTGTTACTGTTTTCTGCACAAAAGCGATTCTGCGAAGCAATGTGAACACTTGTGCTTCCCAGGCACAGAGAAGGTGCTAGCAGGGAATTCTCTGCCTGCCTTTCCCCAGTGCTCTGCAAGCTCTCCAGGACAACATAAAATCTGGGGCTCTGTGCTTTCTTTCGTTCTGAACAAGTGTTACTGTTTTCTGCACAAAAGCGATTCTGCGAAGCAATGTGAACACTTGTGCTTCCCAGGCACAGAGAAGGTGCTAGCAGGGAATTCTCTGCCTGCCTTTCCCCAGTGCTCTGCAAGCTCTCCAGGACAACATAAAATCTGGGGCTCTGTGCTTTCTTTCGTTCTGAACAAGTGTTACTGTTTTCTGCACAAAAGCGATTCTGCGAAGAAATGTGAACCCAGGCACAGAGAAGGTGCTAGCAGGGAATTCTCTGCCTGCCTTTCCCAGTGCTCTGCAAGCTCTCCAGGACAACATAAAATCTGGGGCTCTGTGCTTTCTTTCGTTCTGAACAAGTGTTACTGTTTTCTGCACAAAAGCGATTCTGCGAAGCAATGTGAACACTTGTGCTTCCCAGGCACAGAGAAGGTGCTAGCAGGGAATTCTCTGCCTGCCTTTCCCCAGTGCTCTGCAAGCTCTCCAGGACAACATAAAATCTGGGGCTCTGTGCTTTCTTTCGTTCTGAACAAGTGTTACTGTTTTCTGCACAAAAGCGATTCTGCGAAGCAATGTGAACACTTGTGCTTCCCAGGCACAGAGAAGGTGCTAGCAGGGAATTCTCTGCCTGCCTTTCCCCAGTGCTCTGCAAGCTCTCCAGGACAACATAAAATCTGGGGCTCTGTGCTTTCTTTCGTTCTGAACAAGTGTTACTGTTTTCTGCACAAAAGCGATTCTGCGAAGCAATGTGAACACTTCTGCTTCCCAGGCACAGAGAAGGTGCTAGCAGGGAATTCTCTGCCTGCCTTTCCCCAGTGCTCTGCAAGCTCTCCAGGACAACATAAAATCTGGGGCTCTGTGCTTTCTTTCGTTCTGAACAAGTGTTACTGTTTTCTGCACAAAAGCGATTCTGCGAAGCAATGTGAACACTTGTGCTTCCCAGGCACAGAGAAGGTGCTAGCAGGGAATTCTCTGCCTGCCTTTCCCCAGTGCTCTGCAAGCTCTCCAGGACAACATAAAATCTGGGGCTCTGTGCTTTCTTTCGTTCTGAACAAGTGTTACTGTTTTCTGCACAAAAGCGATTCTGCGAAGCAATGTGAACACTTGCTTCCAGGCACAGAGAAGGTGCTAGCAGGGAATTCTCTGCCTGCCTTTCCCCAGTGCTCTGCAAGCTCTCCAGGACAACATAAAATCTGGGGCTCTGTGCTTTCTTTCGTTCTGAACAAGTGTTACTGTTTTCTGCACAAAAGCGATTCTGCGAAGCAATGTGAACACACAGAGAAGGTGCTAGCAGGGAATTCTCTGCCTGCCTTTCCCCAGTGCTCTGCAAGCTCTCCAGGACAACATAAAATCTGGGGCTCTGTGCTTTCTTTCGTTCTGAACAAGTGTTACTGTTTTCTGCACAAAAGCGATTCTGCGAAGCAATGTGAACACTTCTGCTTCCCAGGCACAGAGAAGGTGCTAGCAGGGAATTCTCTGCCTGCCTTTCCCCAGTGCTCTGCAAGCTCTCCAGGACAACATAAAATCTGGGGCTCTGTGCTTTCTTTCGTTCTGAACAAGTGTTACTGTTTTCTGCACAAAAGCGATTCTGCGAAGCAATGTGAACACTTTGCTTCCCAGGCACAGAGAAGGTGCTAGCAGGGAATTCTCTGCCTGCCTTTCCCCAGTGCTCTGCAAGCTCTCCAGGACAACATAAAATCTGGGGCTCTGTGCTTTCTTTCGTTCTGAACAAGTGTTACTGTTTTCTGCACAAAAGCGATTCTGCGAAGCAATGTGAACACTTGTGCTTCCCAGGCACAGAGAAGGTGCTAGCAGGGAATTCTCTGCCTGCCTTTCCCCAGTGCTCTGCAAGCTCTCCAGGACAACATAAAATCTGGGGCTCTGTGCTTTCTTTCGTTCTGAACAAGTGTTACTGTTTTCTGCACAAAAGCGATTCTGCGAAGCAATGTGAACACTTGTGCTTCCCAGGCACAGAGAAGGTGCTAGCAGGGAATTCTCTGCCTGCCTTTCCCCAGTGCTCTGCAAGCTCTCCAGGACAACATAAAATCTGGGGCTCTGTGCTTTCTTTCGTTCTGAACAAGTGTTACTGTTTTCTGCACAAAAGCGATTCTGCGAAGCAATGTGAACACTTGTGCTTCCCAGGCACAGAGAAGGTGCTAGCAGGGAATTCTCTGCCTGCCTTTCCCCAGTGCTCTGCAAGCTCTCCAGGACAACATAAAATCTGGGGCTCTGTGCTTTCTTTCGTTCTGAACAAGTGTTACTGTTTTCTGCACAAAAGCGATTCTGCGAAGCAATGTGAACACTTGTGCTTCCCAGCACAGAGAAGGTGCTAGCAGGGAATTCTCTGCCTGCCTTTCCCCAGTGCTCTGCAAGCTCTCCAGGACAACATAAAATCTGGGGCTCTGTGCTTTCTTTCGTTCTGAACAAGTGTTACTGTTTTCTGCACAAAAGCGATTCTGCGAAGCAATGTGAACACTTGTGCTTCCCAGGCACAGAGAAGGTGCTAGCAGGGAATTCTCTGCCTGCCTTTCCCCAGTGCTCTGCAAGCTCTCCAGGACAACATAAAATCTGGGGCTCTGTGCTTTCTTTCGTTCTGAACAAGTGTTACTGTTTTCTGCACAAAAGCGATTCTGCGAAGCAATGTGAACACTTGTGCTTCCCAGGCACAGAGAAGGTGCTAGCAGGGAATTCTCTGCCTGCCTTTCCCCAGTGCTCTGCAAGCTCTCCAGGACAACATAAAATCTGGGGCTCTGTGCTTTCTTTCGTTCTGAACAAGTGTTACTGTTTTCTGCACAAAAGCGATTCTGCGAAGCAATGTGAACACTTGTGCTTCCCAGGCACAGAGAAGGTGCTAGCAGGGAATTCTCTGCCTGCCTTTCCCCAGTGCTCTGCAAGCTCTCCAGGACAACATAAAATCTGGGGCTCTGTGCTTTCTTTCGTTCTGAACAAGTGTTACTGTTTTCTGCACAAAAGCGATTCTGCGAAGCAATGTGAACACTTGTGCTTCCCAGGCACAGAGAAGGTGCTAGCAGGGAATTCTCTGCCTGCCTTTCCCCAGTGCTCTGCAAGCTCTCCAGGACAACATAAAATCTGGGGCTCTGTGCTTTCTTTCGTTCTGAACAAGTGTTACTGTTTTCTGCACAAAAGCGATTCTGCGAAGCAATGTGAACACTTCTGCTTCCAGGCACAGAGAAGGTGCTAGCAGGGAATTCTCTGCCTGCCTTTCCCCAGTGCTCTGCAAGCTCTCCAGGACAACATAAAATCTGGGGCTCTGTGCTTTCTTTCGTTCTGAACAAGTGTTACTGTTTTCTGCACAAAAGCGATTCTGCGAAGCAATGTGAACACTTTGCTTCCCAGGCACAGAGAAGGTGCTAGCAGGGAATTCTCTGCCTGCCTTTCCCCAGTGCTCTGCAAGCTCTCCAGGACAACATAAAATCTGGGGCTCTGTGCTTTCTTTCGTTCTGAACAAGTGTTACTGTTTTCTGCACAAAAGCGATTCTGCGAAGCAATGTGAACACTTGTGCTTCCCAGGCACAGAGAAGGTGCTAGCAGGGAATTCTCTGCCTGCCTTTCCCCAGTGCTCTGCAAGCTCTCCAGGACAACATAAAATCTGGGGCTCTGTGCTTTCTTTCGTTCTGAACAAGTGTTACTGTTTTCTGCACAAAAGCGATTCTGCGAAGCAATGTGAACACTTCTGCTTCCCAGGCACAGAGAAGGTGCTAGCAGGGAATTCTCTGCCTGCCTTTCCCCAGTGCTCTGCAAGCTCTCCAGGACAACATAAAATCTGGGGCTCTGTGCTTTCTTTCGTTCTGAACAAGTGTTACTGTTTTCTGCACAAAAGCGATTCTGCGAAGCAATGTGAACAGGCACAGAGAAGGTGCTAGCAGGGAATTCTCTGCCTGCCTTTCCCCAGTGCTCTGCAAGCTCTCCAGGACAACATAAAATCTGGGGCTCTGTGCTTTCTTTCGTTCTGAACAAGTGTTACTGTTTTCTGCACAAAAGCGATTCTGCGAAGCAATGTGAACACTTGTGCTTCCCAGGCACAGAGAAGGTGCTAGCAGGGAATTCTCTGCCTGCCTTTCCCCAGTGCTCTGCAAGCTCTCCAGGACAACATAAAATCTGGGGCTCTGTGCTTTCTTTCGTTCTGAACAAGTGTTACTGTTTTCTGCACAAAAGCGATTCTGCGAAGCAATGTGAACAGGCACAGAGAAGGTGCTAGCAGGGAATTCTCTGCCTGCCTTTCCCCAGTGCTCTGCAAGCTCTCCAGGACAACATAAAATCTGGGGCTCTGTGCTTTCTTTCGTTCTGAACAAGTGTTACTGTTTTCTGCACAAAAGCGATTCTGCGAAGCAATGTGAACACTTGTGCTTCCCAGGCACAGAGAAGGTGCTAGCAGGGAATTCTCTGCCTGCCTTTCCCCAGTGCTCTGCAAGCTCTCCAGGACAACATAAAATCTGGGGCTCTGTGCTTTCTTTCGTTCTGAACAAGTGTTACTGTTTTCTGCACAAAAGCGATTCTGCGAAGAAAAGTGAACCAGGCACAGAGAAGGTGCTAGCAGGGAATTCTCTGCCTGCCTTCCTCAGTGCTCTGCAAGCTCTCCAGGACAACATAAAATCTGGGGTTCTGTGCTTTCTTTCATTCTGAACAAGTGTTATTGTTTTCTGCACAAAAGCGATTCTGCGAAGCAATGTGAACACTTGTGCTTCCAGGCACAGAGAAGGTGCTAGCAGGGAATTCTCTGCCTGCCTTTCCCCAGTGCTCTGCAAGCTCTCCAGGACAACATAAAATCTGGGGCTCTGTGCTTTCTTTCATTCTGAACAAGTGTTACTGTTTCTGCACAAAAGCGATTCTGCCAAGCAATGTGAACACTTGTGCTTCCCAGGCACAGAGAAGGTGCTAGCAGGGAATTCTCTGCCTGCCTTTCCCCAGTGCTCTGCAAGCTCTCCAGGACAAACATAAAATCTGGGGCTCTGTGCTTTCTTTCGTTCTGAACAAGTGTTACTGTTTTCTGCACAAAAGCGATTCTGCGAAGAAAAGTGAACAGGCACAGAGAAGGTGCTAGCAGGGAATTCTCTGCCTGCCTTTCCTCAGTGCTCTGCAAGCTCTCCAGGACAACAGCAAATCTGGGGCTCTGTGCTTTCTTTCGTTCTGAACAAGTGTTACTGTTTTCTGCACAAAAGCGATTCTGCGAAGCAATGTGAACACTTGTGCTTCCCAGGCACAGAGAAGGTGCTAGCAGGGAATTCTCTGCCTGCCTTTCCCCAGTGCTCTGCAAGCTCTCCAGGACAACATAAAATCTGGGGGCTCTGTGCTTTCTTTCGTTCTGAACAAGTGTTACTGTTTTCTGCACAAAAGCGATTCTGCGAAGCAATGTGAACACTTGTGCTTCCCAGGCACAGAGAAGGTGCTAGCAGGGAATTCTCTGCCTGCCTTTCCCCAGTGCTCTGCAAGCTCTCCAGGACAACATAAAATCTGGGGCTCTGTGCTTTCTTTCGTTCTGAACAAGTGTTACTGTTTTCTGCACAAAAGCGATTCTGCGAAGCAATGTGAACACTTGTGCTTCCCAGGCACAGAGAAGGTGCTAGCAGGGAATTCTCTGCCTGCCTTTCCCCAGTGCTCTGCAAGCTCTCCAGGACAACATAAAATCTGGGCTCTGTGCTTTCTTTCGTTCTGAACAAGTGTTACTGTTTTCTGCACAAAAGCGATTCTGCGAAGCAATGTGAACACTTGGCTTCCCAGGCACAGAGAAGGTGCTAGCAGGGAATTCTCTGCCTGCCTTTCCCAGTGCTCTGCAAGCTCTCCAGGACAACATAAAATCTGGGGCTCTGTGCTTTCTTTCGTTCTGAACAAGTGTTACTGTTTTCTGCACAAAAGCGATTCTGCGAAGCAATGTGAACACTTGTGCTTCCCAGGCACAGAGAAGGTGCTAGCAGGGAATTCTCTGCCTGCCTTTCCCCAGTGCTCTGCAAGCTCTCCAGGACAACATAAAATCTGGGGCTCTGTGCTTTCTTTCGTTCTGAACAAGTGTTACTGTTTTCTGCACAAAAGCGATTCTGCGAAGTAATGTGAACACTTGTGCTTCCCAGGCACAGAGAAGGTGCTAGCAGGGAATTCTCTGCCTGCCTTTCCCCAGTGCTCTGCAAGCTCTCCAGGACAACATAAAATCTGGGCTCTGTGCTTTCTTTCGTTCTGAACAACTGTTACTGTTTTCTGCACAAAAGCGATTCTGCGAAGCAATGTGAACACTTGTGCTTCCCAGGCACAGAGAAGGTGCTAGCAGGGAATTCTCTGCCTGCCTTTCCCCAGTGCTCTGCAAGCTCTCCAGGACAACATAAAATCTGGGGCTCTGTGCTTTCTTTCGTTCTGAACAAGTGTTACTGTTTTCTGCACAAAAGCGATTCTGCGAAGCAATGTGAACACTTGTGCTTCCCAGGCACAGAGAAGGTGCTAGCAGGGAATTCTCTGCCTGCCTTTCCCAGTGCTCTGCAAGCTCTCCAGGACAAATAAAATCTGGGGCTCTGTGCTTTCTTTCGTTCTGAACAAGTGTTACTGTTTTCTGCACAAAAGCGATTCTGCGAAGCAATGTGAACACTTCTGCTTCCCAGGCACAGAGAAGGTGCTAGCAGGGAATTCTCTGCCTGCCTTTCCCCAGTGCTCTGCAAGCTCTCCAGGACAACATAAAATCTGGGGCTCTGTGCTTTCT